>NC_136618.1:11419075-11696575 GCF_933228915.1 Telmatherina bonti
CAGCCTTCAGTCGAACGTGCACACGGTTTTAAACCAGACAACGTTTCTACTGAGAGCTTTCAGCTCCCGGAAACGAACCCAAACAGATGGAAAGCTTTGACTGAATAGATGCATCTCTTTATATTAAACATAGTTCCCGTTTCATTTCATTTAAGATGCTACATTAAAGAAATTCTTTGAAAAATTAAAGTTAATAATATGCTGATGCAGATTAATCCAATCAACTTGTCATTCTTTCATGTTGGCAATACATTTAAAGACATCCGGACAATGTGCACATATCCTCCAGTGGGATTAAATGTCATGTAAACATATCATGACTAGAAAAGGAGATACAGTTTTTAAACCTCACCAGCAGTGAGTGTTTGTGCTAATGGTACACTTTGATTTTTTCCACTATAGAGCAGTAGTTTTGATCTTTCACAAAATCCATCTATAACTTTAACTAATGTTGCTTTTAATTATTTTAATATTTTTTTATTGTGATTTTTGTTGTTTGTTGCCTTTTCCATATCTTTACACCATCTGTAATGCTTTTAATGTTTTACACTTTGAATTGTCTTGTACATTAAAAGGTGCTGTACAAATAAATAGACTTATATTTGCATTAAAAACTGCAGGTAATAAAAGGAAAGAGACTGAAGCCATGAAATATCATTCTGGTCAATACAGACTTCAACTGCAATTATCTCTGCAATACTCCAGCTGCTGTAAAAACAAGTATTGACATGGATTGTTAGTATACAGCACTGACCCAAGAGCTCCACCAACTGTGGAGCTCTTGGGTCAGTGTCCTTCCCTGCTTTTACACACCTCACACAAAAGAGGTTGGTGCAGAACAAAGAAATGGTTGGAAAACCATTTAATTTGAATTAGGTGTGCTTACGTGGGGAGATATCTGAAACCTGCAGGACCCTCGCGCAAGAAATCCAGAGTTGGTGACCCGTGCATGTTTTAGGCCCTATTTACATGAAAAAACACTAAACTTTTCCTTTGCCTAACTGAAAATAAAAGTATTTACCAAGGAGCAACATCCACAGGTTAAAAGTGAAGCCTAAATAGAAGTGCCAGAAATTGCAGTTCCCCCTTCATCCACCAGGGGCTCCAAAACTGCGCAAATTCCCATAGACTCCCACAACTGTGGGGCGATTGAATTTTTTTCTAACTCGCCCGTTTAAAAGTAATTTAAACTCGAAGTTCGGCATATTTAGGGGCGTGTCCTTTTTATTGACAGGTACCCGAACTTCGAGAATAAGGAATGTAGAACAACTGCGGTTTTTAGCTGGTTAACAGTGTGACATAGCTTTAGCCTGGTTACCTCTGTTAGCTTGGTTAGCTCCTATTAGCTCCAGGTTAGCTCTTAGCTACAGGCAGGTCGGAGTTCGTTATATATCAATCATCCCCCACACGCTTACAGCCCCCTCTCAGCTCTACCATTTTTCCATTTCTGTATTTTCTGGGAGACACGGCATGCATGACACTGCCAAGTGTGCGTTATATGTTTCCCTGCTCCATCACACATTGACTGACATCAATGGGTCATTGAGAAGAAATTGACAAAAAGCTGTTAAATCAGTCTGATTTGATTTAGCTTTAAATTATTGATAGGCCTACACACTGTAACATTCGTAATTATGGAATGACCTTTACAAACACTTTGGCTGTCCACTACTGGTGATGTCATCGGACAGCGCCTAGCAGATTGGGACGTTGTCTAGTGGAGAATGGATGGACATTTTTCTAGAAGAACGCTCTGCTCGTTTTGGTTCCCAATCTCATGGTAATGGGCGAGTAGTGTAGCCTCTGTGTTATTCATGTATGATTAGGCAGTAGCCGTCCAACCGGGCTTTGTAAGGTTGGTAAGTTTAATGAATGAAGAGCACTGTGGAAATCCAGTACCAGTGTGTTTGTGAGTTACTTATCGGCATGTTTTTGCTACGTAGCTACCAAGTCAGCTTTCCACCCACACACAACTTGTCCCCATTACAACACTGAGTATTAAAACTGATAGGATTATTGATTAAGCCAACTACCCATCTCTAACTACCTCCAGTTATCTTTGTCTCAGTTCTGTACTGTGCCAATGTGTAACCCTAACATGGACTGGACTCTGAACGGAAAAATATCTAAGAAATTTTTTTAATTCATGTATCCAAACCCACTTGTGTATGTCGTTTGTGGACCGTAAGATAGCAACTTTTCCTCCACTAACACAGTAATATAAAAATACAAAATGAAACGCTTATTCAGGACACAAGTTTGCTATTCATTGACAAGTTACCATGGCAATAAAATCGATATGTCTTCGGATTTATTCATTCATTCATTCTTTCTTTCATTCATTCATTCATAATCCCAACTGTTTAATCCAATGAAGGGTCGCGGAGAAGCTGGAGCCTATCCCATCAGTCTATGGGCGAAAGGCAGGGTACATCCTGGGCAGGGAGCCAGTCCATCTCAGCTTCGGATTCATTAATATGGGTAAATTAAGTTGAGGTTGCCACAAATATCTATTCATAAATAAACAATCTCACGCATCCTATTCCATTCTTATAGAGAGCAATTTAGTGTGAAGTCATCGGCAGGCGCAGACTACGCTGATCTATCCAAACATATCTGATACTGACACTGGCAACAAGCCAGTTTGTTTCCGGTTTGTACTCGCCAAGGCTGCCCTATGTTACTGATTCTGTTCATAACGTACATGGGCAGAATTTGCAGCTTGTTGAGGGGATCCGAATTGGTAGCCGGGCACGCCAAACTGGAGTGCTCTATATGTTCAATATAGAGCGACTCAATCTGGAGTCCCTCCCCTTCACGGAGATTCACATTGGTCCTAAACAAACCGGCCATTCTGATTGGTTGATCTGAGGAGACTCTTGCTCCTTGCCTTGTGTCATCATGTATTCTTCAAAACATTCAGGATAGCCCATGGACATAGCGGGAGTTCGCTTCTTTTTGTCAGAAATGCTGTTAAATTAGCCTGGCAAGCCAAATTCTCTCGCTGTACCAGCGTAGAGTTGCTCTGTATTGAATATATGGGCAAATGGCTTAAACCGAGTCCATTAGATGAACCATGGATAGACTTAGAACAAACATTCTGTGACAATGTGGAAATCTCTAATCTTCCATTCTTCAGCTTCAGTGTAAAAAAGTTAAAGTGCTTCAAAAGCGTCAACATTAGCACCTCTCTGACAGCTTGGTGGGAATTTCTTAAAAAAACAATTCATCAATAATCCCATGTAAACTCACACCTATCTGGAACAACCCTGACATTCTTCTAAACAAAAATATGATCAACTTTAAACAATGGATTAATAAAGGAATTAATTATTTAGAGCATATTATCCATAACAGAAGAATTTTATCTTTTGACACTCTATCATCACAATATGGAATTAATAGTAGCAGATTTCTAGAATATCAGCAACTCAAATCCATTATACTTACGAAATTCCCCCTTCATCAAATAGACTTGGAACTTCCTCCCACAGTAGCAGAATTTATGGAACTTTGTAGCCCAAAGTTACTTTCAAAAATATACAGGTCGATGTCAAAAATAGATGATTCAAATTCCTTGCCAACTTCCAAATGGGAGGCAGACCTATCTATCAGTCTCAGTCAACCTTCTTGGCTGCAAATATGTCTAAATGCTTTTAATAGGTGCTGACAGACAGTTCAAATCTACAACTCATCCAATACAAAATTCTTCATAGAACACATTACACAGGACAAAGAATGTTCAAGATGGGTCTAAATCACTCAGAGATCTGCACACAGTGCACATGTAACGCAGTTGATAATTATTTACATGCTCTATGGCTTTGTCCACCTGTTCAAAATTTTTGGAATAAGGTTTGTGGGGAATTATCAACATGGCTCAGATGCAGCATTCCTGCATGCCCCAAGCTTTGCTTACTGGGAGACCTTAGTGACATCAACATGGACCCCAACAACACACACACTATCCTTGTGGCCCTATGTATAGCAAAAAAAAAACTATCCTATTAAACTGGAAGTCTAAAAGAAGTCTAAGTATTAATCACTACAAAAATCTCCTGTTGGAACACAGAAGTCTTGAGATCACATCTGCTTCCATCAAAAATGATCCGGCCAATGCTCGCTCTCCCTGGACCCTGCTAATTAATCACATCACTTAGTAGGACTGGGGGCTGGGACCTTGGCGGTCCTGGGAGGTGGATTGGGGGGGCTTGGGGTCCTTGGGGCGGGGCGGCTCTCAGGCCGGGGGTCTGGGCGGGTCATTGCTTTGGGCGCTGCTCGCCTGGCCGGCTTGGAGCTCTGGTGGCCCAGAGGCTGGGGTCACTTGGGGGCGGGCCGGGGGGCGGCCGGGAGTTCGGGGTGGCCGGGTTGCTGTTGTGCGGGCTGCGTGGGGGGCCGGGGCCCCCGGGTTTCGGGGCTGCCTCCCTCCGGGATGGGGGGGCCTGGCCTGGACCTGGGGGGCCTTGGTCGCCTGGGGTCACATGCCCTCGGGGTCGCGCTGCAATGGTACCTGGCGGGTTCCCTGGGGATTGTGATGTGTCTGTAGAGGGATGGGGTTTGGTGCGGGTTGGTAGAGGGAGGGGCTGGGGGGAGGGGGGCGTAGGAGGGGGTGGGGCATGGGGGCGCAAAGGAGGTAGGGGGAGGAGGGCGGCGTGGGGGGGGGGGGGGGGGGGGGGGCGGTGTGTGTGTGTGGGGGGGGGGCAGCAGAGGAGGGGGTGGACGGGGGGGGGGCGTGGGAGGGAGGGGGATGGTTGGGAATGGGTGGGGTAAGAATAGGGTCCATGGCGGAGGGGATCCTCCCTCTGTCTCCTCCCGTCGGCAGCAGTCTTGGCGTTGCTGGTGGCACCGGGCCCCGGACCTGGATGGATGTCTGGGTGGGAACCGGGGACTCTCCGGCCCCTGGAGTGTTGGCACTGGGCCGCCGGGGATGGGGGGACAACCGGGGTGCTGCCTCCTGCTCCACTTGGCGGGCCGGGACTTGCCCTTCTGCCCTGGGGCTGTCCCCGTGAGGTGGGGGCACCTACTGCGGCCAGCTGAGGAGCTGGTCGCCCAGGGGAGAAGTCCTTCTCCCCTGGTTGTGCCCCTCCCCATGCCCCCCTCCTCTTCCGCCACCCGACATCATACATACAGCATATAGGGCACGGTGGGGCGGGTGAAGTCGGTGGTCCCGGGAACCCTAAGGGGCATTTTCTGATGGAACCCGGTGACCACCTGCCCCACTAAATTTTAATTGCAACATAGACACCAATATACATTTAGGGTTTTGAGGGGACAGGCGCCTTGGCCATGGGGGGTGGACAGGAGCTACAGCGGTGGCCCTTACCCATCCCCTCCCATTGGGGTCTTTCTCCCCTCGATTTTACTCACAACTTAGACACTATTACATTTACACAAGCAGCACACACACTTAACACACACACACACACAGACACTCACATAAACAAGGGAATGCTGGGGAGGGTGGGTCTGGCTGTCTGGCAGCAGCTAGTCCCACCCCCCCACGACCACCCCTTTTTTTACTTGCACTACAACCACGACCCACCCATGCACACACCACAGAGGCGGGCGGGTGGGGGGCAGGGGTCTTCCTATGTCCCCTCTTCATGGGGAGCACTCGGGGTACGGGGGGCGGGCTTGGTGCTGGCCTGGGGGTTGGGGATGGGGCGCTGCGGGGGGCCCTCTGTCCTGGGCGATGCCTGGGGCGCATGAGGGGGCCGGCAGGGTCTCTGGTTGGCTGCATAAGTGTGTGTGTGGGTGGGTGTGTGAATGTGGGGAGTTCTGCAGTCCTCCGGCTCCGACGGTCGCTGGGGGGGGGGGGGGGGGGATTGGGAGGGAGAGGGAGGATTGAATGGGAGGAGGTGTGTGGGAGGGAGGGGGGGGGGGTTGGAGGAAGGGGGGGGGAGTGTTGAGGACGGTATGGCTTGGGAGGGAGAGGGATGGGGAGGGTGCTGGCGAGGGGTGATAGGAACAGCGGGAGGGTTGTGGGGAGGGGTTGTTGGGGGGATGGTCTACGGACGTGTCCTTGTCCTTGGGGATCCCGCCCCTGGTATCGTGGTGGCGCCGGCCCGCGATGGTTTTGCTCTGGGTGGGCGGGGCCCGCTGGGTCTTGGCCGGGGCTCTGCCGGGGGGAACGGGTGGTCCTGGGGCCTGTGGGCTGCCGGCTCTCTGTGCGGCCCGCGCTTAAGCGCCCGGCACCCGCCGGGCCGGCTTGCCGTCACCCTGTGCTACCCGGTGCTCCTGCCTCGTTGCGCCGAGTGGCGCCTGCCTGGAGGCTTCCACTGCTCTGGGCTCGGGGGACGGAGGCTCTCTTTGCTTTGATTGCCCGGGCTCTGTGCGCGGTGGGCTTGCCGGGCCCTGGGGGCCTTGGCTTCCTCCTCTACACCTCAGGTCGTGCTCTCCTACAAGCACTCAGCTGATCTTTGATTGCATGATCACAGGTTGAACACTCACACGTGCACGCCCACAAAGCGCTCATCTTCCCATCTGCTTCCTACTAAATGTTGCTGATGACTCTCTGTAAGTATGTTTAATAACGGTTGGTATTGTAATTGTTATTTTATTAATTCATTTACTTTTTTTACTTTTATTTATTTTATTTTTTTTGTCTGTTTTTGAATATTGTCACTATCCTACTTATGTCTTGTTGTATTTTTTCAGTACTTTATATTGTTTTGCAAATACTGTAACTTTAGCAGCTTAGATACGCCTTTCTTTTCTCTCTCTCTTTTTCCTCCTTTCATTTCCTCTTTTTTTTCCTCTTTCCCTGCCAGGTCCAGCTCGGCCATATCAAGACTGACAATGATTGCAAAATGATAAAAGGAAAAAAATAAAATAAAATAAATAATTATCATAATAATAAAAATATTCAGATTATCAAGGGCAGCTATATACATGAGATGTCTCCCTTGACAGAGCAAATCTGTCTGGCAAAAATATGGCACGCAAATTGCTGTTCTGTATGCTGAGGTGCTGGACAGGACAGGTTATATAAAAAAAAAGAATATATGGGCACTCTAGTCTGACGTGCCAGGCTAGTACTGCACGGCATATTTATTTTCTTCTGTTGCGTTTGCTCTGCTGAACACTTCCGGACATTGTAGGCTGCTGCTTTACTGATGTTGTGTCCATCATTTTTCTGATTGGTTTACTCTATGCTTGTTTGTCCCGCCATAGAAATCCGTTGATGCAAGCGAGTCCCCAGACTCTACGCTGGTACAGCGAGAGTCTGGCTTCCCAGGCTACCGATTTGGTGGCTTCAAGACTGGGTCTCTACTTTTTGCAGATGATGTGGTTCTGTTGGCTTTATCAGGCCATGATCTTCAGCTCTCGCTCGCGTGATTACAGCTGTATGAAAATCCGCGTCTCCAAATTAGAAACCATGGTCCTCAGCCGGAAAAGGGTGGAGTATCCTCTCCAGGTCAGGGAAGAGGTCCTGCCCCAAGTGGAGGAGTTCAGGTATCGTGGGGTCTCTATGACTGAGGAAAGGATGGAAAAGGAGATTGACATTCAGATCTGCCCATTCTCCTCTGACCTCTGACATCAAGAAGGTACTTTGGTATTCTTCAGACTATTCTCTATAAACCCCACAGATGGTTGTGTGTGAAAATCCCAGAAGATCAGCAGTTTCTGAAACACTCAGACCACTTAAATCTTCTTTCCTCCTCATTCTGATGCTCAGTTCAAACTTCAGCAAGTCATCTTCACCACGTCTACATCACCAAATGCATCGAGTTAGTAATATAGATATTGAAGAGATCGAACAGGTGTAACTAATAAAGTGTTAGTAAATGTAGATCACAAAAGTATGGTGGAAAATCTACCACTGGTGAAATATTATACTGGTGGGACCAGTCGGGTTCCAAGTTGAAATAATTATTTTATCAGATGGAGCAGCATCACTTCAGGCGAAACGTATTTTCCAGAGTGTGAAGGACGTAAACAGGAGGGTGTGTGACCGTGTTTTCTGACTGTGATAAAAGTTCCCCCTGCAAACACACTTCATGGCAACCCGCGGATTTCTGAAGGACAGAAAACAGCAGTGATCCAAGGGTTGGGAGCAGAATCGCACCTCCTGCTGGGGCCCAGAAACACTGCTCTGTGTCATCTGACCAGTTTGGCCTCAAGATTACACAATTTGAGGTTTTATACTTTTTTTAACGTGTCCAACATTATTCCCTGTGTTTGATTACTGGTGTTTGTCATTGTACGCTGAGCTGCCTTCTGTGAGCTGAAGGAAGTTTCTTCAAACTAAGCAACATGCCTTGGGGGAATTCTTGTGTCCTTGAGAGGCATCAAGTGTGACTTTTTCCTCCTCCACTGCCTCATTTGTCTCCTCCTCCTCCTGCCTTTCTCCATCCTGTCTTCTTTCCTCCACCCACTTCTTCCAGGTTGCTGGAGGGGGTCTCGCCACGCTCTGATTGGTTTTATTGGCAGTGGTTCAGTTGTGGAGGATGTCACCATTGCTCTTGATGTTTGTGCTTGATAAGGACGGGTCAGCACATAATGTTGGGGAGAGCAAGTACCTTTCCTTTCCATATCAATAAAAAGAAAGAATTCAGGAACTCCAGCATCAGAAAGATGCATATTAGGTTATTCATCGGTTTACGGGGCTTTATATATAAAAGGCTGGTAGTCAGGCAGTGAGCTTTGAAAATACTTCACAGGTCAGGCGTACCACTGTTATCTCAAATAAATTTAGTTTCTAATAAATTATAACAAAAAAACCCCCCTCTTGCATAAGGTTGCCTGCTCGTTGGCGTCCCTGTAACCAGTTTAAGTTAAGAAAAAGCCTAAATTTGTATGTGAACTAGTCCAGTGTTTGGTCCTGGAGACATTCAGTGCATTGTATGATTTATCGTTTAAAAAAACTAAGCTAATTTTCTTATTTTTCCAGAAATAGTCTACTAAAAGAGCAATCTTCAAAGCTTTTACTGCAGTATGCATTAACAAAATCTAATTCAATCAACTCTGAAACATCATCAGACATGAATGTAAAATCTACGTTATCTAAAAAGTCCGTCTGAGCTCCATTTTGGTTGATTTAATAATGAAACAATGAATGCTTGTGAAGCCGTTTTAATTTAGTTATCATCTAAACAGCATATCTATTTTTCCCCAGTTCCAAATGCACTTTATGTTATGTTCAATTAACTTTTTGAGCGCTACATGTTTCCATTAACATTTATCCTTTCCAAACAGCTTTCTTAATCATATTGGGATTTTGGAAACGGGAAAACAACATTTATAATATTAGTGACAGCACACAGTGTTGACATTTTCTTTGTTTGACTAATTTTGTCTTTCACTTTTTAAAATGTGTTTTTTCTGACAGCAACGAGGACACAGTTTCCATTTAAACTGCAGGGCTGCAGCTACAAGAGACAAAACAAACTAAACAGCAATGAATGATTAATGAAGGTCATCAATGAGCAGCCATTCGGAAGGTTTAATTGAACATTTCAACTGCACTGCCACACTAAAAGTACTGCCACAAAGTTAGAAAAGTTTAGAAATATTGTCACATTGTAGGTTGATAGCCATATTGTAAAAGGAACTACAACAGATGGGTAACCATTAATAGAAGCAAAACAACTGGGACTTGCCCTGTGATGGACTGGTGACCTGTCCAGGGTGTACCCTGCCTCTTGCCCGAAGGCAACTGCGATAGGCTCCAGCTCCCCCGCGACCCTTCATCGGATTAGGCAGTTTAGATAATGAATGAATGAATGAATGACTAGGATTGACTAAGGAAGACATGAACCGGACTGGGAAGAGGAGGAAAGACAAGGATCTGCCAAGAACTGAAAGAAGAGAGGGGACGTATGAGGACTGATTGACGAGCAGGTAAATTCGGTAAACACAACTCAGGTGTACAGGAAGTAGACTGAATTTAATAGCGAAAGGTAGAATCTTTGTATTCTACTGTCATCTAGTAACACTTTTATCCAAAGGGACTTGCATGTAAGAAGCGATCCATTAACCATATAGCAATTAACGTAACATGCAAGTCTTGCGGGTGGGAGGAAGCCGGAGTACCTGGAGAGAATCCACTGCCACTGTTCAAACCACTAGCCGAGGCTCAAACCAGTGACCTTCTTGCTGTGAGTGCTAACCACTACACCATCGTGCTGCCACTTAATAAAACAAGAAACAAAAACAGTGCAGTGGACTGAAGTCAAAACGCTAAAGGACAGACTGGAGCAGAAATCCACCAAGAACCAACATGAGACAGTGTCTCCGACTGTCAGTCATGACCACTGTACTGTTTCCCTCCTAGAACCAATAAAGGCTTCCCAGTGTCAGAAAGTTTTTCTCTGTTCCTTAAAACCTTAAAGTGCTTCGGAATTTCAGCAGATTTTTCTTATTGAAGCAGCCCTATCAATGGGAAAAATATGGTGTCCATGGTGAATCCTGCCTGTACTATGAGCTCTTTTCTGACACTAAGGGTGCATTTACATCAGGACAGTCTGCTAAACTCGGTCCAATTGAGGACTCAGCTCAGTTTTAGGGGGGGAGTGTATCCATGTGTACCAAAATCATGTCCATGCTGCACTTTGGTCAAACGAGCCCAACCATTAGAATAATATATACCCATTCCCACCAAAGGTGGCGCTGCACTAGTATTTAGCAAAAGAGAGGACAAGATCTGCGTGAAAAAGAAAACTAACTAACTAACGAGTTAAACATGAAGACGAAACTAACGCTGTTTTGTTTTGGGTTTTTTTTTGTGTCCTTTGCAAGTATCCTGCAGAAATACACTGCAACAATGGACGTAGTATGAACAACAGACGAGGCAGAGCACCCTAAATGTCATCGCTATTTATTTATCATTGACTGTATATAAAGACATGGGTGGAGCCTCGGTGACGTCACCCATAGGTTTCTGAAGAGCTGAATTGAAGGTCGGTGGGCGGTACCTACCATCGCCATCTTGGCAGAGGCATGCGGGTCATCTCAAAATACAAATATGGGCAAAGAGGTGGAGCTGAGAGGGGGGCTGTGAGCGCCATAGTGGATGATTGACATCGAGCAAACTCTGAGGTGCCAGTAGCTAAGAGCTAACCGAGCTAACCCAGAGATAACAGGAGCTAACCACTAACAGAGGTAAGCGGGCTAAAGCTAAGTCACGTTGTTAACCGGCTAAAATCCGCGGTTGTTCTACGTTCTTCTGACTTGAACCAGGAGATCAGTACCTGTCATTCAAAAGGACACGCCCCTGAATATGCAGAACTTCGAGATTAAATTACTTTTAAACGGGCAAGTTAGAAAAAAATTCACTCCCCCCACAGTTTTCATGAACTATGACCTATTAGCCTAAAATGGATTTTTGAACTGTAATGAAGGCTGTAAACATGTTTATTTCTGCTGTGAAGTTGGTCTTTTTAACATGGGAGTCTATGGGGATTTGCTCTGTTTTGGAGCCCCTAGTGGATGAAAGGGGGAACTGCAATTTTATGCACTTCCGCATTGGCTTCACTTTTCACCGCCGAAGGCTCTGTCCATCTTTCATATACGGTCTATGGCAGAGGTGTCCAGCTCCGGTCCTCAAGGGCCAGAATCCTGCAGGTTTTCTATGTATCCCTGCTCAGACACACCTGATTAAAATTAATTAGTAGTAGAGCTTAATCAGTTGTGCACGTCATTGGCTGTTTGATCCATTTAGTGGAAGCTAGATGTGTTGGAACAGGAATACATGGGAAACCTGCAGGACAGCGGCCCTCGAGGACCGACTTTGGACACCCCTGGTCTATGGTATTTACCCACAACGCAATGCTACGTCAAATGCAGGAAGTGACCTTTTTTTTGTAGTCCGCTTCCTGTATTTCGTCTACTTGAAATGAACTGAGACCTTCCTTTTACTGGCGGACCAAGCCACTTCTTTGATCTTAATCAGAATTCTTTGGCGCGTTCACAGCTCCCCAAACAAAGTGGACTTTACGAGCAAACAAAATCTGATTCGAATCATAAAGGCTGATGTGAATGTGCCCTTAGGTGAATCTTGATGTCTGTTGTGTTTCTACATCAAACCGCAACCTTTCTCTGGGAGGTGGGATAAAATCAGGATAGAAGTAAAATATCAACAAAAGGAATCTCTGTGTTTGTAAAGGGACAAGGCCAAAGGCAAACTGAATGCTGAGACCCATTGCATTTATACCAGACATGATTCTCTACTGGATATCACTGCATGGATTCAAGAAGACTTCCAGAAATAACCATCAAAGTTCACCCTGAAATCCACAGAAGCAGGTTAAAGCTCCATCATGCAAAGAAAAGGCCTTTTTATGAACTATGAATCCAGAAACACTGTCATCTTCTCTGAAACAAGGCTAAAATGATCTGAGGCAAAGTGAAAAACTGTCCTGTGGCCAAATGATTACCATGGCTACTGTGTCCTGCAGACTAAAGAAGAGAGGGAGCATCCAGCGTGCTGATAGGATGGGGTTGCATTAGTGCCGATGGCGTGGGCAGCTTCCACATCTGTGAAGCTCCATCAATGCTGAAAAGCACATGGAGGTTTGAGAACAACGTCTGCTCCAGTTCAGACAACGTCTCTTTCAGGGATGACTTTGCAGATTTCAGCAATGCAGAAGCACATCCTGCATCCATCACAAACAACATAGCTTCACAGGAGAAGAGTCCGGCTGTTGAACTGGTCTGCCTGCAGTCCAGACCTTTCACCAACACAAAACATCTGAAGCATCATGAAACGAAACAAAAAAAATGCTAATCTGATGCAAAAATCCTGCATCAGAATGGGACAACATTCCTCACCTAAAACTCCAGAAACTGGTCTTCTAACTTCTTCTTAGGTGTTTACAGGCAGAGGATGGACGCTGCACGACGGTAAACATCACCGTGTTGCAACTTTGTGTGTGTGGCTGCAACCAAACTCAAAGTGAGCTGATTTTTTCCATGACATGTTAAAATGTCTCAGCTTCAGCAACGTGCATAGCTTTTCCAAACATCTGCACATTTCTCCGTTTGTGGACAGTTTCAGACATGAATCCTGATGCTTTCTTATGTATCTGGCTGCAGCTGTGCAGGACTCAAATCGACGTGGAACAGAATGAAAAGAAGCCTCATATGAGTCACGATGTTTGGAGTGGCCCACGTGCTTTCAGTGGTTGACGAAAGCAGTTTCCAAAGCTCGACTCAGAGGGTGTTTGGTACCTGGCAATAGAGTGGGAGGGGTGTCTGTCCTTTACAAGATGCAGAATCCAGGTACAAATAGTGGTACGACACTAGAGAGATTCCACCACCCACTGAAAGGGAGAGATGAAAAGATAGAGTGGAAAATTTACCACCCACGACAAACTGACGGCTGCCTCCACCGTCGGTCAAAATCTCGCAGAGGGACGACAGGAAGCTTTCAGGTTAGACTGGTGAATGCATCCCGTTTCTCTGCTTATCAAACACTTTGACTTCTAAATCAACCCAAAAGTCCAAATATCTAATTGCCTCAGAAAGGGGAAAATGAAAATAGCTCTGGTTTTCCTGTCAGTGGGGGCTGCTGCAGCTTAGACCATCAATAACAGACTGGGAGCCGGTGTGGAGAATAGCATGCACCACCCACTTATGTTCTAAAGAAAGAGTTATTTCAGTGCAACAGCTACAATCAACCCCTATTTAAAGACTGCAGCCTACAGAGTGTGGGTATGTCTATTACAATGTTCTGCATCACAACCTGTGAATGTGGCATTAAGGAAAATAATCATGCTGAGCATGTCCAGGTAGTTAAACAGAAGATAACACGTATGACTACCAGCCTCAGATTTAAAAGCCTGATAGGAGAGAGGTCTGTTGTTGCTTCATATGACAAATACAAGTTAGTGTATTTTTGGTCATTAGCACTAATTAAGAACAATCACATGAGTTAAAATGCATCTGTGGCCATGGCAACATTCTCCCAAAAGGAGCATGGCGGCAAAGCCCGCTGCCTTCTCCACTTCCCCTGGCAGTCATTGTGATTTGTGGAGCAATTACTACACAGCTAGAGCAAAGAGAGCACTTCAGCTAGACAAGTCGCTGTCCTGCTTAATGTGCGACATCCTCCTGGTGTCGGCTAGCATGCAGGCTCCCTCATGACAGCAACGACCTGTGGAAATTACACCACACATTATGTTTCAGTCGAGGCTGCAAGGAGGTGGAACAATTTACGTTGCGTTACAAGTTATTGCTTCGTGAGTGCGGTGAAAAGAGAGAGCCCCAAAGCTGAGCTGTGAAAGGAAAATCAAGCTGGGAGTGTGATGGTTTGCTTGCCGGCAATTAAAAATGGCAGTGTGGCTGAGTGAGTGGTGCCCCGCGGCAATAGTTAAATCACAGCGGCATCGTCCCTAAACAGCAGACAACCTCCCTCCAAGCTCTAAACAAGATTTTTTTCTCCCCTTTGAACACACTCAGTTGCAACTGAAATCGCTCATAAAGCAGTTATCTCCTGACATCATAACTGTTTGATTAGTAATGTTTCTCTGCAGTGTTGTGACACTTTGGGGAAATGTGTTGTAGGTGGCTAAAAGTTATGCTTCTCAGTAAATATGCATTAAAAAAAGACTCAATACTCCAGACTTTTCAATATATTTAAGCAAGAAGACATTAAAAAGCTTTCCAAAAACACACTAAGCCCCAAAAGCTTTGAGATCCCCTCAAGCAGAAGTGACTTCACCAGTTTTTTAAATCAAATTCTCATAACATGTTCATTTAGTTGTATGTTTGGCTGCTTTAATGCATGTTGTAGCATTAACAGGAGCACAACACATGCGTAAACATACTAAATAAGGCACTCTGCAGTCATTTGGCTGTGACTGTAGAATGCAGTTGCATTCGATTTTATCCAAAGCAACTTACATGTGACAAGTGATCAATTAACCTAACACGCATGTGTTGTGGATGGGTGGAAGCTGGAGTACCCAGAGAGAACCCATACATACATGGGGAGAACATGCAAACTCCACACAGAAAGGTTTGAACCAGCAAACCGGCGGTGAGGTAACCACGACACCGCTGCGCCATGCTAAGGAGCGCTGCACTCTCAGCTGCAAGAGTGTGAACAGCCTGCATTTTCTTTGCAGAAATGAATATTTAATGTTTACTGGGGAGAACTGGGCAACATGATGGTATTGTGGTGAGGCATCACAGCAAGAAGGTTGCTGGTTTGAATCTCGGCTGGGGCGGAATAGTGGTCTTTCCGTATGGAGTTTCATCTATGCGAAGGTTTTCTCCAGGGATTCTGGTTTCATCCCACCAACAAGACATGCATGTTAGGTTCATGGCTATGTTGAAATGATCATCACATGTACAGTAGGGCCGCTCGATTATGACAAAAATTATAATCATGATTATTTTGACTGAAATTGAGATCTCGATTATTAACACAATTATCCAGTATTTTTAAACAACGCTGCGCGTCGTGGTGTTCTTGACCCCGTGTCGCGCATTATAACCGTCTAATGCACGGTTACGAGTTGTTTAATCTGCTTTTACCGCTGATATAGGAACTATTTTACGTTGGCCTCAATGTACGTTTTATGCCAAACAACCGCTGTCAAGCCTCAGCGCGTTCTTCTCATTCACCTGTTAAAAGACAGCTGATCTGAACCAGCTGATTAATGCGTTGCTATGGTAACGCCCCGTAACAGAGGGATATTACAGTGTATGAACTATGTATATGAAAATAGTGCAGCCAGTTTTCACTGACAATGGTATAAACTATGTTTAGGTGAACTTCCACAACCTACTGCAGTTATTCTACATTGACCTGCAGCCGGAGCCGACTGAGACTGGCCGCCTGGGAGTGCTTTAGGACGGGAGAGGCTCCCGCTGCTCCTTCCTTACAGTAACTGCAGAACAATATGTGCCTTCAAGTCAGTCGCCAAAACACCAGAAAAGTCTCTAATAACTCCAATAAAAGTTTGTAGAGTTGTCAGTAGTTGCTTTTAACAAAAAAAGAAAATTGCCATATTTAGCGAGAACAGTGTCTGAATGAAACCAAAGCGGCTGTGGGAGGAGTTTACAGTTCAGCGCTGCAATGCCAGCGATGCTCGATTAGCAGCTGAAGACAGCAGGAGAGGAAACTGCAAAGGGAAAAATTAATCGCACCCTTTTATTTTTATGATCGTTGAAAACCCAGATCGTAATTGAGATTAAAATCCGATTAATTGCCCAGCCCTAACGTACAATAATTCACTTTGGATAAAAGTGTCGGCCGAATGACTAGAACAGAATAGTTTCACACGAACGGCCTAAAACTGACTCAGTCCGGACAAAAACAGACAAGGAGATCGATTTCATCAGTCTGTGAGGCTTTGTTCCCAATGCAGGTCTTCATGGTAATGAACACTTTACCAACACTTTTAGCACTAGCACCCAGCAGATTGGGATGTTGCCTCATGGAGAATGGATGGACATTTTTGTAGAGGAACGCTCTGCTTGTTTTGGTTCTCGATTTCATGGTAATTTGCTGGTTGTGTAGCTTCTCTTTTGTTCCTGTATGACGAGGCAGTAGCCGTCCAACTGGGCTTTGTACAGTTGATAAATTTAATAAATGAAGAGCACTGTGGAAATTCAGTACCAGTGTGTTCGAGAGTTCCTTATCGCCACGTTTTTGCTACGTAGCTACCAAATTAGCTTTCCACCCACACACAACCCATTCCCATTACAATACGTGGTCCTGAAACAGCACACATGCACAGATAAAAACAAGACACGCAGTGCATTGTATTTATGGAAGTAAGTGTGGACTCTTCATGTGTTTTGAAGTACTTGCACAGTCGGAAGTGATAAAATTATGTCCCCTTTATCATGAAGAAAGGAGATTAAAGGTACATTTACATTACACAGAATTGCGCAAAACTAAATATTGCAATAAAAAACAGTAATGGAAATGCCTACATTTCAAAGAAAGTCTTAAATATCGCTAAAAGGTTTTTACGCTCACATGAGATGTTTTATTTTAGGCTTTTCAATATGGAATTATATTGCAAAAGTGGAATGGAAACATTTTTTGCATTTACGTGACGTGAGGTGTCATGACTAGTTCATTTCCAGTAAAGATGGCGCGGCGTGGAACAAACAACAGCAAATTTCAGAGTTTTAGAATATAAAATGAGGGAGAAAAGCTTCAAAAAGCCGGAGCAAATTCTCCGCAGTAAATAGAAACCCGAAAATAATGCTACCTTGCACAAGTTGCAATTTTTGGAAAATCTTGCGAAAGTAACAAGATTTTATGAGACTTGAGGCTAATGTGCTAAACACTGTTCAATGGAAACACCTGCAAATCACAATTGTTGTTTGTCAAAACTTACAAATATTGTTTTTATTTAGCAAAAAAATGTAATGGAAACGTAGCTTAAGACTGATTTGGTGTTGCCCGCTAAACCGCATCCACCAATACAGATTTGTGATTTGTCCACTTCAAACTTATTTAAAAAAAAATCTGCTTCACATATGAGCTAAATCAGATTTGAGCTGCAGTGTGAACGTAGCTGAAGACAGTTAGCCGGTCTCTGACTGTGGCGAACATAAAAACAGACATTTTAAAAAACTTTTTACCCCTTTGGCTTCAGGCCTGTGGTCTGTAAGTAGGGAACTCCATCTTTATCTTGTCAACTGAGCATTTCAACAACCACGAAAGTCTTATGCTTCATATGAGTAAGCTGAGAAAATTTAGCCAGGAGCTTCCCTCGATGGACACCATGGCAAACGTGTTTCATTTTTAGCAAGATGAGTGGTTTACCAAACAAAGAAATATACTGGTTTACAGTGCTCACAACAAGACGAATGGCTCACTTCTAAATTCTGCACAAGCTTCTGCATTTTCTGGGTTAGCATAATAAAAATTTCCCCAGCAGAATTTATTCAACTCCAAAGTCACAGTGTGATGAGTTGGAAGTGAGAACACCGGAAACAGCTTAGCTATTAGCCTAAAGCTAATGTTAGCATCTCAGTTTTCAGTAGAATCCACTTAGTTTTCTTTGCTAACATGCTAACATTAGCCAAAAACTCACCTGTATCAGCTGTTCCATGGAACAGCTGGTAGTGCTATAATGCACCTGTTCACTTGAAAAGACAATAATCAGGTTTCCTAAATGCATTTGCTGCTCTACATAATTAGCCAGCATCAATCCATTCATCCATTTCCTGCCACTTGTCCAGGACAGGATCAAAGGTCAATCAGTAATCAACATCTTCACATTTGGCTGAAATCGCTTTTCGCCATCGTACAGCATCTGCAGTCCACCCGCCAGTCATCCATTAATGAATTACACTCAATTACATTTGTACTCTTTTACTGCAGTGCAACAGTGGAGAGATTTACACTGCAGGAAAAATCCCCACAACCCAGCATTTACAGCACACATCTTCAATATTTTTTTCATCCAGTTAATAGTCTTATTTACACTGAATATCCACAACAGTGATGTTAAAAACGGCTCTTTAATGGCCCCGCCATATATAATAAGACTGCATGTAAATACAAATAGGCAGTAAATATCCTGCATAAACAACTGCTTCATGCTTACAATGAATTTAAGTGGGATCATACTCTTCTATTTAGTCGAAAGCAGCATTAAATCATGCAGTGGTATCACCTCAGTTGACTGCTTATTTTTCTCCAGAGCTCGCCCACAGACTAAACTATTTCTGATTACTCAGTAGAAGTCAGTAAACATACCACATTTGGAATTTGTAATGCAATGTGAAGTTACAATCTTCTCATCCATGTACTGTTATGAAATCATGTTGCATAAATTTGACTCTGTATCACATTCAGTGTGGATATTCCCTCTAGAACATATTATATATATATATATATATATATATATACATATACATATATATATATATATATATATATATATATATATATATATATATATATATATACACATATATATACACATAATATGTTCTAGAGGGAATATCCCCACTGAATGTGATACAGTCAAATTTTTATATATATATATATATATATATATATATATATATATATATATATATATATATATATATATATATATATATATATATATATATATATATATGCATGTATATGTGTGTAAAAGAGGATTAATTGGTGTCCAAGGCAGCATGTTCAACCTTTTGCATCTCCTAGCTTTGCAGCTTTCCTGTCAGGTATGGTGGGAAGTGACACTGTGGCTCCCAGTTGTCTCCTCTGGGTCTAATGGGGAGATGTCCAGCACCGAGTCGTCACCAGAACAGACCTGTTAAAGTATGTTGGATCAGAAAGTAGGTTAGAAGGGGACTGAGGGGCAAATGCAGACAGTATGGATTCACACTGCCATCTTGTGGATGAGGAGTGAATGTAAAAATGGTGATTCTTACTTAAATTCAGGACCACACACAACATCAGGTCAACTCTCTTTGAGAGTTAAAGTGACATAGACTTTGAGTCTTGTTACAGTTATATTTTATCAATATTACCTGAAAGGGTTAGCGTATATGAGTGTGTATTAACGAGGAAAGTCATGCTTTGTTTGAACTTTGTGAATTGTGAGATGAAGACATCGTGAAGATTTCGGACATGAGGAAGTCAGAAGCCAGAGTTACAGACAGGCAGACCCAAGAGGTCTGTGATGGACCTCTTAGGGATAAACCTTATCCAACTAAAGATCAGTTCAAACTGGAATAATAATAAAAATAAAAAAATTAAAAATAAAAAAGTTTTTACATCTTTACTATGATGTCAACCTATTTTAGTTGTTGTTTTTTTTTTCTTTTGTCTTTTGTTTATCTGTTATGAAAAATTAGATAGTCTGACCAAGGCAGTCATCATAGAAATGTGTATTACTCAGTCAGCCAATGATGCAAACAATCATCACATAAATAATCACAAGAAAAAGATCAATATTTGCTGCTGTCAGATGCTGGGATGTGTCTGCTCAAGAGCCCAATTAACACATTTCAGATCAGTTTCTTTACTTCGTCACCTGATTGCTTCCAAGCATGTTAAGCAGCCTTGGTTATGCTACTTCACCATCCTGCAGGTTTCCGTGTTTCCCTGATACAACACACCTGAGACCAGAGTCTCATTAACAGGCAGGTGCAGAAGATGACAACCTTTCCATTTGTATCAAGTGTATTGTTCCAGGGAAACACTAAGAGTTGGAGGATGATAGCTTTCGAGGACTGGAGTTGGTGACCCCTGCTCTGGAGGCTAACTAGCTAGCTAGCAGTGTTAGTTGTTAGCTAGTAATGAAAACAGTCCAGGTTTCCCGTTTTAGAGCAACAAGTTCTCCATCTTTTTCTCACTTACATTAACTATTGTCAAACACTTGAAAAATAAAACCACACTCAGGTGGGCACACCATCTGTTCTGACTTTTTAGTGCTAGTTTATTCTTATTTCATGTATATGACAGAGACTCACATACTAAATCCACAATGAATGATGCTTAGCAACACAATTATTTACCACACTTCCATGATAAAAACTGGTTTATCCTCTGAGAATAGCTGATTTCAAATCTACCCATTTTTTAAGTGATAAAGATATGATGTAATTATTTCCAGTAAAAGTTCATTTTTACTGGTATTTTTTCTAATAATTTCATTTATGTAATAAATTTGTTGGTTGTATCTTTCTTTCTTTTTACAGGTATGTGTTTTTTGTTACCTATTTGCAGATTTATCATTTTATATTATTAGAATATATGTAGGAACCAATAAATATTTTAACCTACAAATTAATAACTGTTAATAAATACAACCCAAATCCCCTATCCCGTTAGCTTGGGAACTGCAACTTTTCAATAAATTCTTGAAATGAACAGACTGTATTCTTTACAACTTCTAGTAATATTTTTTATTTTTATTATTACATTGGGAACTGATGTTATTTGGCTCCGTGATTTATATGGTGACTGTGACAATGAATCCTTTCAATGAGTTTGACATTATTTTTTGTCCAGTCTATTAGGATATTATCTATTCTAAAAGTACAAACAAGAAGGTTTTACTTTGACCTGTACTGTAATTTTAAACTTTACAATCAGAAATCAGAATCAGAAAAACTTACATTGCCATTGTCTTTGAACAATTCACAGACTAGGAAATTGTTTCGGTGATAAGGTGCTGAATAATAAAAATAATAATAAAAACACTGAATTTAAAAACCCATTACAGTTATATTTTAACATTTCTACTTAAACACTGTACTTAATAGCAAAACTGTCCGCAGACACTGGACCATTTTATGACTAAAATCCGTGTAATCCCACTTTGTAAACATCCCACATTGAACATTATCTGAGAGGCGACAGAAAGAAACCACGCATGCGTGCTTCTGGGGTTGGCGCCACTTCTGATCACATGATGGATTTCCCAGCATGCCTAGCAACCTCTGAACGCTTTAAACCTTGTAAAATCCCTTTTTGTAGCCACAATTAAAGGCCGTCTTGTATGCTTATGAATGTATTTTTAAACATGTCTTCGTAGGTTCCATTAATAATTAAAGGACACCATAAGTTAGACAGCAGTGTGAGACCGAGGTTATATATAGTTGTCAGGCAATATCGCATCACCGGCTGGTCCGATGGCGGTGAGATTTCAATTGATTGCTACAGTGAGTTACAGAACCTCCACGTTTCTTCTCTCCCCTCCCTCACCGCCGACCTTGACTAGCCTTTTATTTTTTTAATTAATAAACGCCAATAAGCTCAAATAAATGCATTAGACTGGTATATTATTGCAAATTATTAAATTACAAACCCAGGTATTTATATTTATATTTATTGTGCTTGGAGTAACTCTGGAGCCGCTGGAGCTGATTGTCCAAAGAAGAATGCTGCAGAAGCTGCATTCTGGATGATGGAGGATGGAGGATTCTTCACACACTCTCCACAACACAGTGATGAAACAACAAAGTGTGTTCAGTGAGAGGCTTCTTCAGGTCCGCTGTAAGACAGCAGCCATCAGCCTCTGGAACAAGACCTCCTCTAGTTATTATTATATACTACAATATTGAATTTCCCTTTGGGGATTAATAAAGTATTTTTCATTTCAGAGTTTGTACTGTCATGACGTCACAGGCTTTCACAAACGCACATTTTAATTTGACCAGGCGTTTATAAGCAGATACAAATTAAAATGTACCTTCTTTACTTTTCCTATTTCTGCTAACTTATCAGATTGTTTCTCGCCTGAAAACTCACTTATTTGTAAAGAAATAGACTGAATGTCATATTTCTCACTAGTAGATGTCTACTATTAATAAATTATTGATAGAGGCTGGATTATTGTATTGTTTTGTGTTTATTTCTAAAGAACAAACAGGCTTTTCCCATTGGAATAACAGATGTTCAATCACATTTTTTTAAAATAACAAATAAGCTCAGGTTGTAAATGGTAGGTACTTTATATCACATTAACTAAAAACATGTAACAAAAGGTGATTCAACTTGACTTGCTGGTGTAGATTGCCTGTCTTCCAGGTCATATTAGTCCTAAGATTGAAATGAAGGCTAGTGGAATTCTTTTAGTCTTGAAATAAGAGGATGGAAAGCATAATGTTGGAGGCAAAAAGCTTTTTTCTTTTCATTCAAGCTCTTAAAAACTCATTTATGCACACGAGTTAATAAAATGTCATGTAAAACGGAGCTTGTGACTCCTATTCAGATTAACCACAGCTTCTGATAACCAGATCATGACAAGTTCAACTAAAACTATTAATAAATTGAGAAATGAACTCAGAAGATGAAGATTTATTTATTAGAAATAACCATATTCAATCACACAAAAGCAGCCAAGATGCTGCTTGAGTGACAACAGCAACACTCAGCATCTGTGTGTTTCACATCACCACACACACACAGGCAGGTTCACCTCCTGCACTGACTGAAGCTCTGCAGGCTAACTTGCTAACTTCTGTTGAGGAATGGATAATCAGAAACTGTAACCTAAATATTTGTGTGGTTTTAAAGTCCAGCATCTTTCACAACAATCCCAGTTTGTATTCCACCATCATGTGAGGCTCACCCATCATTTCACTCTGGACTGGATCTGCAGAGACACAAGCGCAGTGTGGTGGTTAGGCTTCATGCTAAAGCACATTTAAATCACTGTGTATAAAAGAAAGGACAACTAACCGTTGAGGATGTCCTCAAAGCCGATGGACTCGTCGCTGCCTCGCAGCGTGTCTAGCGCCAAGTTGGAACTGGGTAAGAACGGCAGACGCTGGATCTGGAGTATGGAAGCAAGAAGAGACATGAAGACAGAGAAACTAAAATAATTAAACGAAATGTGGTGTGAAAGAAGTAAAATCCAGCAACCTGTCTGGCTGCCCTGTACTCCATCTGCAGTTTGAGCGGAGCATGAAGACCTTGGATGTTTCTGAGTGTTGAAAAGTTCATCTTGTCCTGGTTAAGCTGGAACTGGACAGAAACACACAAAACAAATCAGCAGATGGTAAAACATTTTCTATTCAACTTACGGATTTAATTCTTCCACGAATCACATAAACTCATTGATTTTCTATACCGCTTAGTCCAGTTCAAGGTTGTGGAGAAACTGGAGCCCACCCCAGCAACTAATAGTTGCACCATGGACAGGTCAGCAGACCATTACAGGACCAACATAGAGAGGCAAACAACCACTTGCGCTCACTTTCACATGCATGTGTTTGGATGATATGAGGAAGCCGGAGTACACATTTGTACCCCCCAGCCGAGTCTCAAACCAGTGAGGCTGTGGTGCTAACCCCAACACACCACATTTTTACTATAATGATGTCATCATGTGTTCAGCTGTATGTGATGCCATGTAGTAACTTAGCAAAGGATTGGAGAAAACATCCTAATCCCTAAAGCAAGAAAAAACAAGTTGTTCAGTTTACACAAAGTTCAGTTTAATGGGCAACTTCCACTATGCAGATTCAGAGGTTCAGGTTAAATGTAGTACCAGTGGCTGCTGATCCTGGACTGCATCAGAAACCCTCATTTTCTATAAACAAATACTACTTTGTTGTAGTATGAAGTGTGAAGAATTCACATTATGTACTGCGAGAGGATGCCGACCCAAACAGTGCCTACCAGTCATTTCTGACTGCATAGTTTAGTTGTGCTCATATGTATTCATAACCTTTCATTAAAGAAAATGCTGCACTTACAACAGTCCCTTAAATAACTGGAGACTTATAAAACGAACAATAACTGAAAATTTGCAAAAATATCATTTAGTAATATAAGACACTATTTTTTCATTTAATTGAGTTGAAGAAAAAAACAAAACAAAAACAAAAACAAATGTGTCCTGGACAAATTAAGAGACTTTTCTGTTGAACAGTGGGACAAAATACCTGTCAACAGGTGCAGAAGTCTGACTGAGAGGAACAGAAAACACCTGACTGTAGGGGAAACATTAAAGGATTGTTCAACAAAATATTAGTTTATGAGTGATGTAATATGTAATAAATGATCTTATTTGTTTGCTTTTTAAAAATATTTCTATTGAACCAGAATTAGAAAATAATGTAATGATTTTCATAAATTTGTTTATTTATTATTACTTTAGTCAGTTTCAGCTTATTTTACAGGCAGCTGTTGTATTCCTTCTTTAATGAAAGGGTTAAACATTATATTAATTTTGCTGTATGTTCAATCTTTATTTCCTTAAAGCAAGTCCACAGTTGTGGATCTTTGTAGTGTATTGTTCCTTCAGAAAAGCAAACCTCTTTTCCATGTTAATACAGCAGGCTCTCATTTAAAAGGAAATGTCATTTAATAACGTGAGAGATAATAGAATTAGCAGGATAGCATCACTTTTAGCACTAGAAAATAATTTGGCTCTGAGGAGGTAATACCCAGCAACAAACTGTCAGTTTTACTTCATTTCATTCGGTCTAATCACATGTTTATCAGCAATATAACATATGAAATCACATTTTTTAAAATCAGAAATATAACATGAAATCCCATTTTATTAATCATAAATAAAACACATGAAGGAGGAGGGTTTAAGCAAAGAAACTTACATTTTTCTCGGCCAGCTCCAGCGGGTGGCTTGGAAGAAGTTCATTCTTCACACTGGTGAAGCTGGTAAACACAACAACATAGGAAACTATTGGTCATATCTATTAAAGTTACAGTTAAATATATAACTATAGCAGCAGGGACACTTTTTAGATGTGGATTATGTGTTGTTTTAACAGGATTAATTGTGTTTAGTTTATCTTTTATCTGGTAGTTCCTCACCCGCTTCGGAGCGAGTCCTGCACTCCGTAAGCTCCCTGCGGACACAGTCCGGCCACGGGGACGCTGTCTTTCAGCTGAGAGCGGAGTCCTCTGCTGTTCTGTGGCACACAGACAAGACAAGTGTCCTCCATTTACATTTGGTAACAGTAAACATAAAAAAAAAAACCAAATAACTTCATAATATTTAATTTATTTCTACGTAAATTCATAACTTCGATGCTTAGCTGCTAACTAGCATTAGCTCAAGTGACTAATCAAATTCACAAATCCGCTTCACAGTTTGGAACAGACACAATTTCAGAGGGTTGGTAAAAATATATATTACTTATGAGAACAAACAAAGAAGGAAGTACGCCCATAAGTGCAGTTTAGAAGGGGAAAATGTATAATATAAAGTAAAATCCACCTTACCATTTTTATTCGTTTCTTACTTTCCTTTTGAAACACTGAAATATCCGGTTGTGTCGCGTTCAGATGACGTTACCTCCGGTAAAAGCCGCTACGTATATTATCCTTGTAAAACCGTAACCAATCACCCGTATAACACCGTGATGACTGATTTAAGATTACAAGCAGTCATCGATTGTGATTATGTGTCAACATGACATAAAAATAAAGAAAAAAATCCAACGGATCCGCTGTTGACATCTATATGATTAACGTTTTCGGCCTATGTTGTGTATGGGGGTATAGCTCAGTGGTAGAGCATTTGACTGCAGATCAAGAGGTCCCCGGTTCAAATCCGGGTGCCCCCTCTTTTTTGGGTTTCTTTTTTTTTTTCTTTTTTTTTTTTAAACCCAACACTAACAATTTGTCTTACATTTAATCGATATCTCCCGTTATCCCTTAAAATCCAGACGTCTGATAGTCGACGAAAACACATAGTTCAGTGAAAAGTGTTCAATATCCATTGCATCAGGTCACTTTGTCTTTTACTTTAGATTCTGATTTTCATGTTACTGGATATAGTTCTTTTTTTTTTTTTTGTACTGGTATGTGAGTTTAAATGTACAGTCTATAGAAAGTGTCCTTGAAATGTTTTGCCTGTTTGTTTTTTTCATCACATACAAAATCATTTCTCTCTCACATCTGCACAAACAATAAAATTTGTTTGCTGATGTTTATCTCACCTAAAGCCCTATTTGTTAATAAAAAATCTGTCATGAATGAACAAAATGAATAAAACTTTATTGTCATTGTATATTGCACAACAAAATATATATAAAAAAATAGCTTAATTTGAGAGTTTTGTACTTATTTTGTCATAAGTGTGAATATTTAGCTAATTTAAACTTTTTTTCTTTTCCCAGGAAAACTTTTCTGGACGGTAGAGGACTTCTGGTTTGTTTGCTGTTTTGCTTTGAGTTTTAACCACATGTTTTCAATCATGACCATGTTAATCTGATGTCATATTTAATTTCATTCAAATTAATGAAATTATCCGCTCACATTTTAGATTTGTTCATCTGAGATGAAGTCCATCTAATGTAGTTAATCAAATGATGAATTGAACCTTCATCATGTGCTGTAATAACAGATATGACACAAAAAATGGAGAACTTTTATGTTTGCTGTTTCAGAGCAATAATTAAGTTACAGTCTGTACAGTTTTTACGTTGAAGATTTTATTTCGTCCCACACAAGGGCTTCCTACAACCAGATCACATGGATCTAACATGAGAGGACTTCAGTGAAAATCTATGGGGAAGGAGAGGAAGAAGGGACAGAGATGACAAAAGGAAAAAGAGTCATAATCCATAAATAAAAAGACAGCATTAAATCATCTTTAAGGAAGACTTTAACCTCTGCTCACCTCAGACGAGAAACTACAGGCTAGATTGTTCCACTCCTCTATGTACCTGCAAATGCAAACCAGGAAACTATCAAAATACAAAAGATCTAAAACGTCTCTTTGGACTATTTCACCAGAAAAACAAATAGAAAACAAACTTCCAACAAACATACTCATCAAAGTTAAGAGTGTCTGTCCAGGCCAAGAGTTCATCCAGCTCCCAATCCAGTATTTCCTCTTCACCTTTAACCTCGAAGGTGTTCATCACTTCCTGAGCAAAGTTTTCCTCCACTGTCGCCGTGCTTCTCTGTTCTGTAAGGCGTCCCTGGTCGTACCTGGATGAAGGAGAGTGGAGACACACGGTGACGGAACAGGCTTCCTGCGAGCGGCCGAGACTCTCTGAACTTACTGAATTACATCTCAAACTTTACGACAGATGGAAAACATACAAACTCATGTTTCAGTAACAAAGTTTGTAGCTTTCATATAAACAGATGATGGATGATGACTTTGTATTTATTTAGAGAAAGATAAAGTAAGTCTTTTGTTAAAGGGTCTCAAGTTGTTTTACAGGTTTTTCTCACTCCGCTTCTGTTCTTGTCCACAGCCTTGTTACCTCTCGCCTTGACTACTGCAACTCCATTTTGTTTGGTCTCCCTCACAAAACTCTCCATAAACTAGGGCTGGTCCAAAATTCTGCTGCCCGCATCATCACACACACACCCTCCATAAACCACATCACACCGGTCCTCCAACAGCTCCACTGGCTAGCCATCTCACACCGCATCCTCTACAAAATCCTGTTCCTCACATTAAAAGCCATCCACAACCTTGCCCCTCCATACCTGACTGATCTTATTCACATCAGCTCACCTGCCAGCTCCCTCAACTCTTCCTCCTCTCTCCAGCTCTCTGTCCCTCCTGCCCGACTCGCCACTATGGGGAGCAGGGCATTCAGCCGCTCTGCTCCCCAGCTCTGGAACCCCCCCCCCCGAAACACAGATTCACTCACAGACTTCAAATCCAGACTCAAAACTCATCTGTTTAGACAAACCGGCTCACTTCACTCATAATTGTCTTTTAATGTCTGTTTTAATGCTTGTTTTTTCAACTTGTTTTAATGTAATCTTATCATGTGTAATGTAAGGCGACACTGAGTGTCTAGAAAGGTGCCTAACAACTAAAATCTATTATTATTATCATCATTATTATTATTATTATTATCATCGTTATTATAATTATTACTTAACCCATCAGCTGACTGAACTGGATTTAATGGTGGAGGAATTACTGGAAAATGGAGCACTACAACCATAGACTGTATAAAAGTTGTGTAGCGCCTCTGCAACATTTTATATACTGTATACATACACATATACTTATATATATATATATATATATATATATATATATATATATATATATATATATATATATATCAATTTAAATGGAAAATGTTCAGAAAAATCAGGCAGGTGGAAAATTTCTGACAATCAGAAACACACATAAATGGCAACTGATTCTGTAGCTCACAAACTTCTTCCAGTTAGCGTGCATCGCTTACATCGAGTAAAACTCACATCTTCTTCAGCCACTCAATTTTCCTACGTTTCCTCCACTTGGCCACATCCAACCGCCGCTGCAGCGTTGAATAGTGGAAGTCAAGTTTTTTGTCAACACCGATCTCGGCAGGTTTGCATGTGCACACCGCCTGTCAGGAGACAGAAAACAAACAGAAAATAACACCATGAAAAAATCACTACAGCTGTTTAACAGTGGAACTGACTTTAAGTTGTTGATATTTATGGTTCTACTTTTCTCACATGTATGAGAGCAGAAAAAAATTGTTCTCCACCTTGGAAGAGTACAGCCTCCAGCTATTGTTCTCCTTTCGCTGGTACCACTCGGATGGGTCCTGTATAATAGGCCAAACACTGTCAGGTGTCCCCTGCTTTGTGTAGTTCCTTGGGCTGCTTGCGCATAAATCCACAACAGGCCGATAGGTAAAGATCTTATAATAAATATTAGGAGGAAAAGTGACCTGAAAACAAATGTAAAAGCTTGATTTTAGTAAAGCTTGTGAACAGTATCAGTTTTACATACTTGTGGAGTAATTTCCCTAACTCTTACCCCTCCGAGTCGAAATCTGATGAACACTCCAGCAGGTGCATCCAGCAGCTCTGCCTGTAACACATAAACCAGATTTAATTGCTTTTATATATATGTTTTATTTCACTCAGGTAATTATCTGTATTACCTCTCGAGGATTGACGGTTCTCAGGGCTGTTTTGGGATCCTGCTGGCGGTAGTGGCTTATCAATGACTGGACATACCTGAAGACCTCTCTGCACTGTAGTGGGACATGCAGTCTTGGTTTAAGCCTTAATTTTCACACATGCACAGCAGTCTGCAGGAGCTCCACCTACCACGTAACTTCTCCAAGCCTTCTGAATTATTCTGGCTGCGACCTGCTGCAGTATTTCAGTCTGGGACTTCAGGACCTCCTCTTCCTCTAGTCTGGAGGTGCACACAGAAACAAGATGATGAGATGGAAAAAAGAAAGGTTGATTCACAGACAAGTAATCATTGTTTTATGCTACAGGAATTTATGTAATCTCACACCTCTAAAACTGTAAAAATGTCTTTTAACAACACAATGCTGTTAGGCCAGGTAGAATAAGTATATTTACTGAAATAATTTACTATCCTGTGGTACACAAAAATTACCTCTAAGTATTTTAATTTCTTAAAACTAGTTCACTACATTTTCTGGTACTGTATATATGATTTTTAACAATTTTAATCTTAGAAATTGTAAATACTTTTATAAAATAGTTCCATTATATTTCACTGACATCATCCCAAGACATGAATCCGTAGATTTTGGCTTTAACATACTTATTTTTAAATAAACAAATTGCATCTCTCATGGCATTACTTTAGGTTAATAAGATATTCACATTAGACAATGTTTTAATTTTAATGGAAACACAGATGCCATTCACAGGTGGCTAAGTTTGTTTATAAGACATACGTGATAGTTTACTTAGTTTGCTGCATTTTCAGGCCTTAGATAACATCAACGCTCGAATTCAACCTATTACATCGCAAAATATCAACGTAAATGTACAAAACCGACAAAAAAAGTAGTCACAAAACAATAAATTACCCCATGACTTCGTCAGGAGAGACATGCTGTGGCAGTCTCAAATTAAATCAATTGGTCACTAGGCAACGGCGCTGGTGCACGCCGGTGTTCTGTCGGTTTGGCATACCTCGTCGGAATGGCATACCACAAGTTCACATGTATAGGTTTATCAGAGGGTTTTGGCTGCTTTGTCGAAACAGAACACCAATTATGCGTTAACCAAGCGGTTTCCCTAACCCCAAAAACATTACAGAAGACTTTAATGGTCGGAAATTGTCGTAAGTTTCAAACACGTAGTTCGTTGATTTGATGGTACGCATGCGCATTAAGCAACGTATGCTATTTTGATGGGTACGCTCCACAGATAAAACACTGGTGTTCCGACTATTTGACATGTCAGAGCATCTCATCGGTTAAATTAACACGAATATGTGAGGTAGAAACCAGCGATTCTGCGCAGGCGCCAAATTTAATCTTTGTCGCATCGTTTAAACAATAAAATATACCAATCTTATGGTAATTGACAAAGAAAAATGACAATTTTTAAAATAGGCATGGGCAACATATGTTCTTAGATTATTATAATACAGCAATGACAAAGCCAATGTAAATACGGTAAGTGAAAAAGAAAGCTTCCTAGCCCCCGCAAATAAATCTTTATAAGTTATTTAAATATACTTAATTTGGTATTAGTAGTATTAGTACAATAATATGCAATTCAATCCAGGAAATGCAACTGTTTTTGAAAAACTAAAAGATAAAAATCATATATCATTTCTAAGAAGGTGCATGGATCTATGAAATACTTAATGTCTTCAATTGAAAACCAACTTTTGACTCATCATAATAAGATTTGATGGATTTTTTTCCTCCACGCTGGAAAGGTGCAATTAATACGTTTAACTGCTGAGCAGTAGATGGAGCTCTTTAACAACTAACTGGGGCTTCTTTAGTTCTTAAGAAGTGAAGTCATCCCACAGCTGTCTAATCCCTTTATGGTCACAAAATACAAGAAAACACTCATCAACATACACACACTCGGATTCAAATAAGTTTTCAACCTGTTCATATGAAACTTAAATAACAGTAATGTGAATATTGGATGATGTGAAACACACATGTAGCCCTCAAGGCCAAACTTTGGCTGATAAGGAGTGTTTTTTGGCAATAAATATGAGGTTTCTGTTCCAAATCTCAAATGTGGGTTGCAGCTGACAAACAAAAAGCTTCATGGGAGAAAAAAATTATGTTTAAATACAACAAATATTAAGCTGTTTGGCCACAATGACTGAAACTCCTGCTGGCCAAGACACTAATGAGGCGTTTTCACATGAAGAAACATAGTGTCACACTTTGACTTTGGATTTTCTTCCAAATAAGATATGAATCCCAGAATAATCTCTTTATCCACTTGATATGAATGTGTGATTATCGTAGAAAACTTGTTGTTAAATCAGAAGCAGACTTTGTCAGAGCCTCTGGAGTGCATTACATATCTGATGGTGTTAAACAAATCTCTCTAACCATATTTTCCTGTTTACACAGCTGCGTTGTGGGATTCTAATTCCTTAATAACTAACTGGTTGGGAGTTTAAGTGCCAAGAGCAACAAAAAGCAAGACTGTAACAATGAAAGAATGCAAAATAGTGGCGGTCGCAAGGTTCAGATGAAGGAAAACAACACCACAAGTAGTTATTTGTGGTGTTACGCAGGACTTTAGACACACCAAGTCTCATCACAGTTTGCAGAATAATGAAAAAGTGCTTTAATATGGATGTTTTTGCAGTTAACTGCTGTGTTTACTGATATGTTACCCACTCATTTTTAATATGCATGATGAATTAAACATATTCAGGTCTCTGTGTTTTCATTCTTTAAAAAAAAACCTGAAAATTTTAAAGGGAAATATTTAATGAATAATTATCAGCGTCTGTGTATTGACACAAAGGGTTATAATACATATTATGCTGCAGAATTCAGTTAAAATTGGACATTTTTGGGCCTCAGCTACCATTATTTGCATTTTCTTTCACAGCTACATGGCAAAATGTTCAGTTTAGGTCTGCATGTGTTGCTGATTTTAAGATGTGCTTATGAACACCATCCTGCGGAAAAAGATTTCTTCTTTTATTCTTTAGCGTTTTTACTGGTGCTGCTGCTGCTGTGATGTTTGCCTCCAGATTTGGCTGGCTTTTAATTGACATCAAGACCTTTAATTCAACTTATAATAAAGGTCAAAAGACTCCGTAACAGTGTCCCATAATAAACAGGAGGAAGGATAGAAATATGACTCATTCTAGTGTTTCCCCGCCAGAGGCAACACTTCTGTCACATCCTGGCTGGAATCAGACAAAAACACGACTTGGTTTGGAACTACAGGTTCATGGTAAAACGCATTAAGTCAAATGTAAGGATTAAACAACAAAGAGCTGTGTTTTACATGGTTTAAATACCGAAATCAAGAACACCATGATGCAGATATGCTGCAGTATAGAAACTATTTCATGTTGACCTGGTTGTAGTTCTTATGAGAAACAACTGCTGTCAAGCTACAACGAGTTTCTCTCATTCACCTCTCACAAACCAGCTGATCTGATCAGTTGATTAACACATCGCTATGGTGACGCCCATACACGAAAATAATGCACACCAGTTTTCATTAGAATCCTCACTGACCATGGTGTAAAGTAAGATAGTTCCAAACATCTATACTGTTCTTGTTGTCTTGGTTACATGTAAACACAACATGTACATATACCATAGACTGTATATAAAGAGATGGATGTATCCTCTGTGACGTCACCCATTGGTTTCTGAAGAGCTGAATTGAAGCTCGGTGGGCGGTTCCTACCATCGCCATCTTGGCAGCGTCATGCGCATCGTCTCGCCCGGAAAATACAATAATGGGCAAAGAGGTGGCGCTGAGACGGGGGCTGTGAGCGTCATGGTGGATGATTGACATCTAGCGAACTCCGAGCTTTCTGTAGCTAAGAGCTAACCGAGCTAACCCTGAGACAACAGGAGCTAACCAGCTAATGGAGGTAAACGAGCTAATGCCGACTCACGTAATTAACAAGGCTAAGAACTGAGATTGTTCTACATTCTTCTTACTTGAAGCGGGAGATAGGGTACCTGTCAATCAAAAGGACACGTCCCTAAATATGCCGAACATCGAGATTAAATAACTTTTAAATGGGCGAGTTAGAAAAAAAATCACTCCCCCCACAGTTGTCATGAAGGTAAACCTGACCCATTAAACTAAAATTGGATTTTTGAACCAGGCTGTAAACATGTTTATTTCTGCTGTGAAGTTGGTCTTTTTAACATGGGAGTCTATGGAGAGTTGCTCTGTTTTGGAGCCCCTAGTGGATGAAGGGGGAACTGCAGTTTTATGCACTTCCGCATCGACTTCACTTTTAACTACCGGAGGCTCCGTCCATCTTTCATATAGGGTCATATATGGCATATACAGATAAACTTTGGTCACTTCCTATCTGGGTTTGGCCAGTAATTGAGTTTGGTTAGGTGTATTATCACCCTGGATTTCCTCAAACTGTATCACAAGCCCATATTATGATCAATCCACCACCATGCCTAACAAGTGGAGAGTTAATGAAATACTGCACCTTTTGATTTCCAAAAAGCTCCTTATTATCTTCAATAATTCACAAGAATTGTTTCCAAAATTAGTCCTGTGATGGACTGGCGACCTGTCCAAGGTGTACCTGCCTCTCACCCAGTGATTGCTGGGATACACACCAGCTTGCCGTGACTCTGAACTGGACTGAGCTGTTAAGAAAATGGATGAATGGATGTTTTCAAATTGCATAAAATCTGTATAAATGTTCATTTTAGACTTAGACTAGACTTTATTGAGACTAGTTTTTATTTTTTGGTTGGTTTTTATATTTATGATTCTTCTATAGAAGAAAGGAGCCATTTGTGCAGTAAACAGAGCATCACTGATCTAGTTTCTGCTCACCCTTCTGGAGGGTCTGCTCGACCTTCCAGTGAACCATCTGGATGCCCCAGCGTGCTACCATCCGATCACCTCCCTGCTTCCTAATGTCACAACATTTCTTCATGTTAAAGAGCTGCTTGTCCAACAGTTTCCTGCAGCTGTTTCACTTTGCATCAGAGTGAATGTGAATCTCACCACGTGGCACCAGAACCAGCTCCACTAACCGGCCCCTGCCCACTCTGGGCATCCCAGCCTATGAATTATTCCATCAACAGCATCGGGCAGTTTCTTTCTATTACAAATCCAGAAAAGAGGGTTCATGTTTTCATCTCATCTGGACTTCATTACCGCAGAGCTCTTATTTTATGTTTTCTGATGACCCAAGCAGACATGAAACACTCTGGACATGGTTCCTGCGAGAAGTGGACTAGTTAAAGTCCCCTGGGAACAGTTTTCATACCCTTACATAGTCCTTTGTAAGCTGCTTGTTAGTGGGTGTAATTCATTGATTACTGTTACTTTCTCCTTGGTAATCTTATTTATTTGTGTGTGAGAAGGCATTGCATTACCATGCCTCATTATGCGGACCCCACCTGCCACCTGTACATCTGCTCAAGACGGACAAAGTCGCTGTCCTTCCTCATCACACACAAGGGCAAATTACATATTTATACGGCTGCCAGGGCTGCACCTATGTTCATATCAACCCTGCATTTTAAGCAGGTGTGCTGCATCTAGACGGCATGTATGCCACTGAATGTGAAGTCTGCCCCCTCACTCCTCATCAGCCACATACTGGAGCATGTGTCATTGCCTCCTCTGGATACAGATTGCAATGCGCATATCAGTCTCATTGTAAATGACTTTTCCCTCAGGGTCCAGGGGAGACGACAGCCAAGTTGAGATTCTCTTCCAAATGGAAATGCTTTGTCTTTTCCATCAACGCGGGATGAAAAAGACAAAGCATCACACACACACACATTGCAAAGTACTTGCTTGTAGTGATGCAAAAACACGAGCACTTGTGCAGCAACACATGAGGCGAGCCAGCAGACGTCTTCAGGGTTAAACTTAACGCTTGTCAAGTGTGATGGAAAATGAAAGTCATGAGCAAAGCAATGAACTCGTTTCTGCTCTCAGTTACTCATTAGAGTGCTGTGAAAATGTATTAAAGCTCGATGACTCAGGCACGGCAGAAACACTGCACGCATCTCTACAACCTCCTAACTCTTTACAAGCATAGAAAGATTGCTGCGAGTGCATGTGTGCCCACACAGAGGCGCACATGTGAATACTTTGTCCACCCACACACTCTAACACAAGATGCCCTCAGTTAGCTGCCCCATCACCATCTGGAGGATCATCATCTGGTGCCCGACCAAAAACACGTCCTTTCTTGCATATTTACAAAAAAAAAAAAACTTTAAATGAAGCCAAATGAAAGAACAACAGAGAGAATTTATTGCACGTGTGTAAAATCGGAGCTCGTTTGAACGTGATGATTTACAGCACGGTCCAGTTTGAAGCGCTGGATCGCAGCCAGCATGGCCAGCCAGCATCGCCGTGACAACATTCATCACTCAGCGGCTGTTCTCACATTCAACAGGATGTTTAAAAGAGCTGCAGTGACCTTTAACTTCAGCTGATTTATTCTGTCTGCCGGCTCATGTGACTTTCTCAGCTCTTTCTCAACACGTCCATGAAGAGGCAGGACCGTGAGCCGATCATAAGCAAAGGGGAAATCCAGTCACATGAGAGGCAGATCCAGTTTTTAAAGCGATCTGTGATATCATTCCCTTTTCTATCGCTAACTAAACAAAAACAAGCAAAATAGCAGAAATTACTTGTGAAAAACTGCACTTTTCTGCACTATGTCTCATTTAATTGTGGAGGACTTTGGGTCCACTCTTCTTCACCAGGTAGGGCATGATCAGGGACCAGGTCAGGTCAGATGTGATGTGGAGATCCAGGAACTTGCGGTCTACCTGTGTATGACGACAGAGACGTGGAAAAACCGCCTTTTTTGGGTCAGTTCAGACACATTTCCAGCAGTGTTTATTGGTGTTCATTGTCCCTGGTAAATGCAGAAGTTGCAGCAGTTGATGTTTGCAGCACATCTTTCTTAAGATTCACCAACAACACTGGAATGAGCGTCCAAGCTGAGGCCTGTAGAGTCTGAGATGGAGTCTTTGGGTGTTTTGCAGCTCCTCTGGGCTTTACAGTGGAAGATTTCCACTGTAATGATGGACTCCAAACATCCTGGACATGGTCTTATAACCTGTCCCATGTTGATTAGCTGCAAAGTTTCTTCTTTAAAGGGACATTGTGTAAGATTTTTTGTTGTCCACTGACCAAAACTGATTTCTGTATTTATATGTGCGTTATCTTTGGTGTATTATGACCTCCGTTAGAAGCCCGACACATTCACATAAAATGAAATATTTTAGATTTGTTTCTCCATTCAACGGATAAGCCAGCAGGGCGCGCCACGACAGTCTGCAATCGTGAAACTATACAGCCTCCGGGAAGGGACAAACGGCCCCAACGGCGGAATAAATAATCGCCAATTCTTGTTATAAAGCTCCAGATGCGTTCCACTTGTTTAGTTAATCCAAGAACTGCATTTCAAACTTTGACTGGGCTGAAAATTATCAGTGAATTTGCCGTTTTAAAACGCCTAAAGCTGCTAGCACCAACGGCTTGCCGTCAGCGGGGAAAACCGTGTTAAATTGTTATTAACAAAGATGGAGGACCACGGATATGCAGCAGCATCAGGGGAGCCCTGTTCGCCATCGCCAGCGCAAACGGGAACTTAAAAAGCAGCGTGACCAGGAAATACAAAAAACAAGGATCAACATCGGACTAGCTTTCTCCAGGTGGAAGGAGCTGAAGACGGAAAAGGGTTTTAAAAGGGATGCCGAAGTTGCCAACCTTCTTCTCAACAAGTCAAATGCGTTGCCTAAATTGGCCTAAAGAAACGTTTTTCATTCGGTTGTGTTTACCATAGTCATATATTTTTATTTCTCGGTGTTGCCGAGGCTTTTTGATACACGTTGGCTACCGTTGTTACGATGCCTGTTTTTCAGAAAGTGAGGTGCCAGAACGCGCATCCGTTAGAATTGTAGCGACGATTCCGACGTCAGGCGGATGTAAATGTTACACAATGTCCCTTTAAGGTGCATTGCTGATGTCTTTCCTCCTTCGCCTCGTGTTAATTGTCTGAATTCTGCAGATCAGCAAACTGAAAAGAGTCAAACTTGCTGCTGATCATCTATTTAACTGAATTTGTTTAGCAGAACCTTGATGGTATAGGAATCATGATTCAAGTCTCTGTGTCTCCATTCTCCCAGTTTCCCTCTTGTCTGTGTCTACGCACACGACTGTTTCTTTGCACCTTGCTGCTGGCACGCCTGCAGTTCTAATCATCTCCTGCAGCGCATCACCCTTTTCTCCCCTTCCAGTCTTTCCCAGATTACTCCCTCACCCATAATGGTAGCTAATTCCCTTTTCCTGGCTTTGTTCTGTGTTTTATTTGGTTTCACTGTGTGAGGTGTGTGTTGTCCTGCACCTCCTCTTCTCCCTTCCAAACCAGCCGGCTCACTCCATTCACCAGCATGATATCAGCCAATCACATTCCCTTCTGAGTCTCCAGCTGCTTTCCTTCACCTCCCGTCCTCTTGCTCTCCACCTCCGTATCAATCTCTGTTCTTTATCTTCTCTGCCATCAAGTTTAATTTCCAGTTTGAGTTACAACACAATTTAAAAACCATTTTCTGAGCCTGTGTGTTGCATTGGGTCTGCTTGCTGCAACACAGTTGGGTAAGTAGTGAAGGTCTATAAATAATAGCAGTTTTCAGCACGTTCTCATGATTTCCATCCACATCATTTTGTTTTCTGCTAAAGATTTGAGAAAGAAAGAAGGAAAAAAGCTGCATAAGTTGGAAACACTGCATAGCATCCTTTATGTGGCACCAATTAATTACAAACGCCTTGGTGTTATCTCAGTCTTATCTCCTCCACAGACCTCTTCCCTCTTCTTGTCTTCGAGATGCATTTAAATGGATGAGAATGATCCATGATGATGGAGATGAAATAATTTCGGGGTCAAGGAGGAGGTGAGGATGTGTGGAAGCATAAGTTAGTCTGATGAAAAGGATCCAGACTTTAAAAAAATTATAAGGACAGTCATTCCAAATAAAGTTGCTAGAGGTCAAAGGTCGTCACAGACCAAGTGGAAATGGTAAAAGAACCATTACTTTGGCCTACAGAAACCAAGACAAAACATCAAGTCACACTTTTAAAGGAATATTTTTCCTCTGTTGTTGCATTTCTGGTTCTAATCTGAGCGGGAGCTTTCTGTGTGGAGAGTGCATGCTCTCTTTGTCTGTATGGGCTTCCTCTGGGTGCTTCAGCTTCCTGTGGCACAGCAGATTAAGACAAATAAGAAACCAGCGGAGGTCATATCCTCCCTAAAGACTGCTACCGATCTGACCAATGATAAGTCAGGCTGATAATTGATGTGTAGGTGGTGGGAAATGAGAAGCTGAGGCTATTAACAGAGTAAAGCCGGCATTAAGAGAAGTTCATCAGCAGTGAAGTTTGAGAAGAAGTTGTCTCGCGAAATGAATACTTCAAGGTTTAAAAGTGATTCTGACTGAAGAGGAACTTCTGATGACTGCTGAAAATATGAAATTCATACCCAGAACAACATTTTTACAGTGTCTCAAGTTAAGCTTTTGTCTCTCAAGTTAAGTTTTTGTCATTATTTAAAAATTGTTTTCTGTTCAAAACATCCAAGAAATAAAACTGGGAGAGTCTAAAATCTGAATTTTCTTTGACTTATTTAATGTCTTCCATACAAAGAGGAAGGAGGACAGTTTGGGGTCTGAAATGCTGCAACTCTTCAATCTCCAGAAAATGATGCATCAGAGAAACAACATTACTGCTGCAAATAAAATGTACAAATTCAGCTTTTATTCAAACTTCTAGTCACATTTTATTTTCTCTTCCTTTGTGTTCAGGATATATCTGCTTTTATTTAACTCAAGAGTTCTGCTAATTCCCATCCTGCTTGTCTGCACTGGGTGTCTGTAATATGCTGCATGAGGCTCCAATCAATCACAAAGTAACTCAGCTAATCTGGCTGAAGGTCCATGTATGTGCGATGCAAACACAGACATGGAGAATTTCATCTGTCTTCTACATCATTTATGTACGTAGTTTGGTCTGTTTGAGGTCTTTGGGGATCCGTATCCTGATGGAGCAAATTGGGGTAATACCTTCAGAAACCACTGAGGCAGTGTTGAGCAGTATAGCTTTTATGTAACCTGCGAAATAAACGAAGAAGAAACTGTGATGTATTTAAAGACAGCACACTTCTCCACCTGAACTCTGCTCTCCGGTGGATGTAATGGCCAACAGCCATGCTAACATAAGGGACCCTTAAAGTACAGTATGAAGGCAGTGACATTTAAAATGGACATAACAAATAACTTGGGGTAGGACTCAATGAAAATGTAATTAATTACAGGCTTCATAATTGATTATTTTGAAATAATTGCATTTTAATCGCATAATAACATTTGCCCCAAATAGCAACACTTTTTTTTTTTTTTAATAAAAAATTACGTCACTTCACACACAAATATTTTTTCCTGGAGATACACACTCTGTGGCGACTGCACAGAAGCAAAGATATGATGCAATAAGTACCGTATGCTGCAGAAAACACAATTACTGTAAACAGCACATTAAGAACAGACAATCTCTGTATGTACAGTAATACTATTTATAATATCAACCACCAATATGCAGGATCACAAACACTATGCAGCGGTCAGTTACCAACATGCACCCTGTTTGCTTTTCAAGTTTGTGTCCTTTCCAAATTCATGATTAAAATACTGTTTCCAGGACTGCCATTTCCACAGGACATTTTAAGGGGATGACCCAGAAGCTAAAGGCAGAGTTGGGAGACAATGGAGAGGAATCCCAAGGGTCAGGATACTGTAAAGGAAGCACTTTGCAACGCCCCAAAGGCTGCTTTGTTCTTGTTATTAAAAAATATACATAATTAAAGACTCCTCCAGAGGCAATTGTGAATGAAACTGAAAAGAAATGAGAAGGATGCTGGCGCACTGACCTCCAAGATGTAGCTTATACAGAGAAAGTGCTTTATCAGAGCTCTACAGCACTTACTCGTTTAGAGCAATAACTGGAGCAATAGACTCAGCTTCTTCCAAATGACTGTAACAAGAGACAGGAGAGCATCAGTGAGGTTTTCTTGGTTTCCTTTTCCTGTCATTTTGCGGTTTCTGCTTTTAAAACCTTGTTTTCTTACTGTTTCTATCTCTTAAGCTCCCACTCTGCTATCTCCCTGTACAGAAACATCTTTTCACCGCTTCCTCTTTCTAATGTGTCTTTATCCGTCTAAATTCCTTGTAATCTGAGAGTTTCAGTGGTGTGTGGGCTTTGATGGTCACAGGAACTTGCAATTCCTTTTAATCTGGATGTTGAAACTTCCTTCATTTTACCGTTTGTTAATACTTCACCAATTGTATTTATTTAATAGAATATGAATTCAATGTTTCCTCTTTTCCTGATGAAGTAGGAGAGGACAGATCCTGTCAGTCTTCACCTTCTTCATCTACACTGCATTAATCTGGATGTTTGCTCTGTGCCAAGTTATCTGTCGTCTGTTCTTGTGATCCAGTCTGCTTGTTTATTTCCACATTTTCTTTTTCTTGGAACCGGCTGATGACCCCGTCACACTGGGTCTTATCCCAGCTGTTGCTGAATTTGGATTCATATAGTTTCTGGCTTTTTGTAAATCGCTTATTTGCAGTGTTTCTTTAAGCTCTTTAAGCCATTTGTCACCTCCATGATTGTCCCTGGTTCAAGTTGATTAAAAGAATGTTAGTTTATGTTGTTTGTGTTATTTTTATTTATTTATCTGAAAAGAAAGCTGTTGTGGTGTGCCAGTTACCAAACATGTTGTTTTTCAATTCAGTTCTTCTAAGTTCAGTGTTTTACTTCTGCTAAACATTCCTAATATAACTCAAGAAACTCAAATACTAGCTGTTTACATCTGTCTTGTTCTGCAATCTGTATTAATTAAAGACACTTTGCCTAATGGCTGTATAGTTGTATGAATAAACTAATTAAAGAAATGATTGAAAATGAGGGAAGTTGCAGTATTTTTGTAGGTTTGCTTTGAGGGGGGGCAAACTTATGAACTGCAGGAAGAGATTATATGCAGGCATAATTTTCTATGTTGTTACAATAAAGCTAACAAGCGTTAGCTACCTGTTATTAGTTTAATAATGCTAACAACTGTTATCTTTTTCTGCTGTTAGCTTAACACAGCTAGTTGTTAGCTTAACAAAGCTTACGACCACTATTTAGCATACCGTTATGTTGACAGCCTCTTGTTGGCTTATTAAGGCTTATCAAAATTAACCATTTTTATTTTCCTGTTGTCATCTTAATAAAGCTAGCAACCATCATCTACCTTTTGATTAAGTAGTTTCATTGTTAGCTAAATAAAGCTAAAAACTGTTATTTACCTGTTGTCAGCCAGCTTGCAACTGCTACGTAGCCCACCTGTCATTACCATAGACTGTATATAAAAAGATGGACGTAGCCTCCATGACGTCACCCATAGATTTCTGAAGAGCTGAATTGAAGCTCGGTGGCGGTTCCTACCATCGCTATCTTGGCAGGGGCATGCGTGTTGTCTTGCCCCAAAAATACAAATATGGGCAAAGAGGTGGAGATGAAAGGGGGTCTGTGAGAGTCATGGTGGATGATTGACATCGAGTGAACTCCAAGCTGCCTGTTGCTATGAGCTTACCGAGCTAACCTGGAGATAACAGGAGCTAACCAGCTAACGGAGGTAAGCGGGCTAAAGCTAAGTCGCACTGTTAAATGGCTAAAAACCGCGGTTCTACATTCTTCTTACTTGAAGCGGAAGATCAGGTACCTGTCAAACAAAAAGACACGCCCCTAAATATGTTGAAATTCAAGACTAAATTACTTTACTGCCGAAAATTGCCGCTTGGTCATTACGTTAGCAACAGGTTGCTACCTGTCATTAGCTTAACAATTAGCTTTGTTATTGATTAAACAAAGTTATATACAGTAATTAAAGGTCTATTTATACTCTTTATTTATTTGTTTTCCAAAGGTAGCAAGAACAAGAGGAAAGCTTATTCTATTCCTTTATTTCATAGTTCAAAACAGTCCTCCTCCACTGTGTGGTGTGGGATGATGTTTTTTTTTTTCTTTTTCTTTATTTTTTTTGTTTTTTTAGAAAAAAGACAAAATTCTCTTTTCTTGCAGTGCATCTACAAGCCTATTTATACATTATTTTCTTAAGGGTCAAATGAGCTTTTTCTCTTTTTTACATTGCCTTTTGAAACAAATCCTTTCACCTTGTCTGGACAAACCCATTATTAAGGAAAAGTCACAAATTAAATGAAATATGGTTAAGGTCGGCGGTAAGATTTCATGAGTGTGATACCACAGATGGATTCATATTGATTAACTTTAAAATTATCCAACCAGCCATAAAATTACACTACAGCAAAAAAAAACAACAACAACAACAAAAAAAACATCTTAAAATAAAATCTGAATGAAATAAGGAGCATCAGATGTCTTATATTATCTGCCCCCTTTTTACCCAAACATCAGTACAGTATGTAACCAAACCAACCAAAAATTATACAAGATGGACATAATAATTCTACAGAACTTTATCAGGTACATGACATCCCACAAACTACCCCCCCTTTTCAATCAACTTTGATTTTTATGGCAACCATATGAAATGAAAAAGACAATAATTCGAACATTTTTACTTTATTTTGATTTACTTTTTCTCAGTTATTATTCATTTATGTTCTCATTTGTTCATTCTGAGTGTTTGTATATGTGCATCTTTCTCACATGAATATTAGGTAATATAAATAAAAGCTAGTGGAACAAAACTGAAGAATTATAAGTAATGTTTAAAAAACAACACAAAAGAATTATAATAGTTCAAAAACAAAAGTCCACAAAAACTAGCATTTCTTGACTTCTATTTATGGTGACTTGTCTAAAATTGAGGAAATAACTATGGGACGTGTTTAGAAATTCTTTGCATGGCACGGTTCAGCACAGAATATTAGGAAAAATTCCAGTTTTATGTCCCAGCATTTTAAAAATATTGATGGAAGATGCCATCTGTCGGAACAAAAGCTAGTCTGAAAGTGAGGCCTTCATTTATCTTTTTGCTCTTGCTGTTCAAAGGCAGATAAAGTTTCACTTGCGTTCCACTTAAAATATTCATTCTCTGTATGGATCTAATCCTGGCTTGAAAAATAATTTGGAGAAGCATCGTGTCATGGTGCGTCTTTGTATTCCAATCAGGCAGGGGTTTGTGTAATCAGGACAAAGTTTATCAGAATTGTACACATGAATACCGACAAGCCTGAATAGTCACACAGCGACATACATGCAGCGGATCCCAAATCACAAGACGCCTGTGTGTGACTGCACCCTTTTTTGTCTTGCTGTTATAATTCATTTAAGTGGGAGCCTGCGAGGATTTGTGGCTTCATTAGGCAAAGCCTTCCTGTTTTCCATCAGAATGTAATCGAATGCAAACAAATACTGTTGAACAAAATGGCCTCTGGGAGTCTCCATTATCCCTTCCTTAAATAACTACTAACAATGTAATATATTCACTTCTTTCTTTAGTGTGTGAAACATATAAACTTGTAGTTTATTGAAAATTTACAACATAGAATATAAAATGCAGAGATAAATATAGCAGTCTTAGAGAATCCTGTGGGTTTGTGAAAGTGGGCGCAGAGCAGAGATTCTCAATACGCTTATAATGATAAGAGATTTAACAGAATTGTTTTCAGGTTTCTTTGTCACGTATGCAGTGCAGATGGCAGAGAACTGTTCTATAGCTGTACCCTGAATTATGGAATATGTTTCCTGTCTGTTGCTGATTGTATAGCTTGTTTCACAGCGGATGCAGCCTTGAGTCTTTCATGCTACATGTTTTTTACACCGTAATTTGTTTTTCTGACACTTTTCTCTACAGACCCTCTTCAGCTTTGTCCAGTTAGAGGGGAAAATGTTGGTGGAAGGCCATTTACAGGGTCTCTCCAGATATGTTTAGTTAGGTGTAAGTAGGTTTCTACATCCTGGTTCTCAGGACCTCCTGTCCTGCGTGTTATAGATGTTCTGTACTTTCACAAACCAAACTGAAATGAATAGTTAATTAGCAGGCCTGCAAAGCAGTTCAGTTAATCTGAATCAGTTGTGATGGAGGTGGAAACACTTAAAACATGCAGGGCAGGGGGTCCCAGGTTCCAGGATTGAGAAACACTGGTTTAAGTCAGGATTTTGACTGGATCTTTGGCAGCATTGTTCCTGTGAGGGACCGAGCCGAAAAACCAGAGAAGCACAGGGAATGTTTTTAGAAAAATATAATGTCTACATTTATTTAACAAAAATAACAAAATAAATCTTTCAGTGCAATAACTTTGGGTCCACAAAAGAGGTCAAAGAAAGCAAACGTCAACCTAGGTATTAACATAAAGAACTCAAACACTAACTGACCTACCTACCTGACACACAAGGGACACATATATACTGGCTGATCAGGCCATTTTGACACACAAGGGGGGGAGACAATACAATACTATATACCAACTGTAACAAACTTAACTTATCAAAAAGTGTTACATATAATCAGTTAAGACAATAAACTAAACAATCTGAAATGCCTAAATAATGCAAACCAACTGACAAACAATCAATAGAAAACCCTAAACCCCTCCTATACTTCCCTCCTATAAAAAAAAAGATGGTTCTGCCCAATTAGGCCTCAGCCTGATTTAAGGAGCTCCAGTGCAGCCAGGACTCTTCTTTAGCAGGCTTGGGAACACCAAGGAACTGGCAACTCAAAAGGAAAGTATATTAACTGAAAGCAAAGCAAATTGATAAGGTGACAAAATAAACCAAATGAACAAGGTGACAATATAAGTTAACTAAGGCTGTGCACCCAGTCGGTTAACCCCTGTCAACCCAGCTAATAAAAATATGAAAAATGATAGAGTATCTTTAAAATGTTTACATAAGAAAAAAAAAGAAAGTTACCAGACCTTTACTGTGTGGCAGCTCATGCTGCCCTCACAGTTCCCAAGACACTCTTGCATTGTTTTGACTGTGTGCTTTTGGTAGTTGCAATGTTAGAGTATTAACTTTTTTGGTCTAGTTTTTCCATCCAGGAAAGTTGCACAAAATACCCTGACAGCATGATACTGCCACCACCATGCTTTGCTGTTTGGATAGTAATGAGTAAGTGATGAGCGGAGCCAGGTTTCCTTCTCACAGTGCTTTAAAACGATCATTTACCATTATACACTTCTTGGAATTTTTGCAATCTTTCAGTAATAATGTCCTGAATTAATGTACTTTTTTCATTTCATGTGACATGGGAGGAGTTTTTCTTTGGCTACATGGAATATTGCATTCCAAGAAGTTGTGAAGAGTTCAACAAAAGTCTATAAACACCCTTCTCACACCTGCTCATGTTTTATATGTGTTTAACAGCTTTAGAGCAGACTTAGGGCATTAAGCATCCAGATGTGATGACAAAAGTCCAGGAAATACATTAATCAGTTAAGGTCCTCACAAAGACACCACTGCTAGTGTGTGCTAAGAATGGGAACAGGTGTTTCCTCCATTTACAGCTTTTTTTTTTACACTGACCTTTCCTCTTAAGAAAATAACTTCACTTGCTCCGATATCAATAGCACACATACTCAGGTTTGGTATTTAACTTATTTTTAGTTGCTTGACTCATGGCTCTGTCTATTGTTTAGGATAACACTCGGTCGAAGATGTTTATTACATGTCTAATAAAGTTTTAAAACCAGAAATAATATGCATCTGGGCCAGAGATATTGTGCTATTTTAACACGGCCTTAACGAGGACAATGAACAATGATTTCTTTCCCTCTGTGACCAATTTGAAGGTTTTAATGGAGATGTTGATTGTGTCGAGTTTTCCTACTGTGCTAATTGATAAGTTGAAAACTAATAGTTTTACAGGATGTTTCGGGACAAACGGGATTCATTATCACATGCAATCAGAAAAACAAGACACTTTAGAGCATATAGCGAATAAAACCTTTAAATCAACCAGTAATATTAGCAGATCCATTGACTGTGCATTCAAACTAAAGAAGCTAAACTTCACTGGATAAGTTGCATCTGTTAGCCATCACTTTTGGCACATATTGTAGGAATTTCCACAGGATGAGTGACTCTATGCTAGCACGTGCAGGACAGCACTAAATCCTAGCTGCTGAAAGCTTCCCAGTCTGTCCCAGACTTCCCAGAATGATCTCCCAGCCAGCACAGAAAACAGATTTAAAAAAAACACACACACACACACAACCAGCTGCTACACCTGTAAAGAAATAACATCCTACGGCCTCTGCAAGGAAACTAAGCTGACAATCATCGGGAGCATCAATGAAAAAAAAAAGAAAACAGAAGAGCTGAGAAAAACACGAGTCACAACAACTAAATAACTTTAGTTTGAATATTACACTGCCAAAAAAAAAAGAAGTAATACTTAAAGATCAAGAGGAGCCTTATGTCCATAAAGCTCCTCCTAGCATTCTGCTTGCCATGATGTTGGACATGATAAGGTAAAAATAAAAAACAGCAAATAAAAAAGACAGGAAGACAAGTGGGCTCTGCAGAGGGCTAATATAGGCGGAAACAGGAACACAGTTTTGCAAAGCTCCAGGTGGTTGGAGCATTAATGGTCCACAGTCTGATTATCTTTTCTGCCAACTTAGTTAAGAGACTGAAATATATCCTGTATCTTACGGAAGAGGAAGCTGTTAGGGGTTATTTATGACCTCCATAGGAACAGGAGGACTGATGCACATCCGAGAACAAATGAAAGACAAATTGGAAACTTTCTGCGTTGTCGTCAAGCCCCAAAATAAAAGATAATTGCCCGAAGATGGGATTTAAAGTATTAACTGCTTATGTTTTACTGGGCACATGTCCAAAGCTAACATGAACTTCATTGTGGATGCATCTAGAGGCTGACTCCAGCGTTAGGCAAAGCAGATGCCTTCAGCCCCAAACCACCCAGTGATACAAATTACAGATTATATTATTTTATTTACTTTATCATTGCTATGTAACTGAATGTTTGTGTTTTGAGATTGTTAGATGGTTCAAGGTAATGCAAACAGTGCAAAAAAATGGAGGAAGTGGTTGCAGAGTCGAAAGTTTTCTGACGAGGTAAAGCCCAGTAATGAACCCAAACAAGCTGCTCTGGAGAACAGGAGTGTTAGCATCGCTAATGCTAATAAAGACAAATTTCCTGTTGATGTCATTCATGCTAAAAGAAGTTGCTCAAAAAGGGCATATCGATACTCCAGAATCAATACTTCAATATTTGCCTGTTCGAGTATTGTGTTCTACACTTTTTTTTAAATATATGTGTCCATACAAAACATGCTACTTTTTTCATTTATTGAACTTTTTAAGCAATAAAATTACATATGAAAAACCAGCCTCATGTCACATAATTGTGGTAGCTCGTGTCGTCATGATGATGATCATGATGTTAGGGGCGATGTTTTTAGAATTCATTGGTTTACTGCAGATAAAGCATGATGTTCTTTTACTTTAATAAATTAGATTAATTTCACAATGATTTCTAAATTAATTCTATTATAATTTTTAAAATATATATGTATTTTAATCCTGAGGAAACTGTAAAATGTTAATGCTTTTGTCTTTCTTTCTCCAAACTTCTTTAAATGGTGTCACAACATAAATTTTATCCACTATCTGCTTAGTCCATTTAAGACTCACAGGCAAGCTAGAAGCCTTTACATTAAATTCTAAATTAGTCGATATTTTCTGATTAGTGGAGATGCTGAAAACATTTAGACAGATTTAACATTTGCTTGTATTTTCAGCTTCTCAGCAAATTAGGGATTTTATTCCAGTAAACATTTCCGTTGCCAGTTTGGTGATGGGACACCTGGCTTATTAAAATCTCCGCTCCACAAGCTTGCTCATTTCTATTTCACAACACACTGTTATCTCTCATGTTCAGGCGGTGTTGGTTTAACTGTGATGCACATGAATTATATTTTATCCTCAGCTAATGACTGTGCAGCTCTGGATACACAGAAACACAAAAGTCTCACAAAAAATACAGGAAATTTGTTCTATAAAAAACCTGAAAGACCCAAAAAAGTCTGATTAAATCTTCATTAAGTAACCTAGACCAGTTTCTTTTTTGTTTTATCATGACCACAGATCTCTAAGCACACAAAGACATTAATTAAATCTGATTTAAAAGCTCTGAAGGGTACATTTGAAATTGAAACATCTACAACTTGATTGTCTGAATGGTTGATTTTCAATTAGGAAAAAAGCCTGAAGATATTGAATCTTTCGGACATGGTGTTTAATAAGTGAGAAATATTTCCAAAACTGTTTAATTCAGATTATTGTCATTGTCTTCTGGTGGCACCTAAATTATGCTTCCTCTGAGGTTTATTAAAATCTGGAGCACCGTGGCTGACTGGCGGAAAGACAACAGACATGCAATCATCCTGATTATGACGCTGCTTGGCTGGATGAGAGCTGGTTGTCCTGCTCTCAGCGCTCTTTATGTGATAGAAGACGATCATTTGCTCCTGTTAGATCTGTTTTTAGCCTCTTTATACTGGTCGACATGCTGAAAGTAGCTCCACATAAAAGAAACAATGTGGGCAGATGAGGAATTTAATCCTCAATCTTGCCGGAATATGTTCATTTTGATTAAAAAAGAAAGAAGGCAGTCTTGAGGAAAGGGCTTCACGTCGAATGCACCAAAGCTTGATTGACTTCAAACCCTTCATTAGGGCATGAAGCGATGGAAATAGATCCACAGTGGGAGGTTCTGCCAATCATTGTGTTAGGATAATTATAACTTTCTGTAAAGTTCTAATGGATTGGCTTTAACCCTCCTGATCTGAATCTTAGAGGTCATTAAAGTCCATCAAATCCTGCTCTTTGAGTTCGTCTCTGTAAAACACATTGTCCTTTTCGGTCCATTTCTATTGAGATAAAGATGAAAGCTTAATTTATCCAAGAAGTTACTTGAGGTGTGATGTTTAAAACTTAGTGTCCTTCAGTATAACTTAAGCTAAGACTTTCATCTCTTCTTCTGGCATTACCTCAGAAGTCCATTTTCTACAATAGGGAAAATTCTGCATTGTGCTGCTTTGCCTTGGTCATTGGTTAATTCACTCCCTCACTTCTTTTTTTTTTTTTTCACTAACCTTGGAAAAGCTTTTGAAGATACAGCAGGAAAAAGCACAGATAATATTAACATTTGCCCTGCAGACTGGGTAAAGTGGCAATTTTCCTTGAGAATATACGCTGCAGACAGATCTGAAGATATGCACATGGCAGTGATGTCCTTTCTGGAAAATATAAGCTCGCTCGGTTACTTCCATGGTAGTTGTAAGGCTTTAGTTTTTTTATTTGTGACATTCAGATGCAAATAATGTCTTCCCTGTTGTGGAATCCTTCTTTGAAACTGAGATTGACAATATCTGGATTGAGACACAGACAGCTATGCTACTGTTAGCTAACAGGCTAGCTAACAGGCTAATGGCTAATGCAGGTGCACAGCTTTGTAGATGTAGACTGAAATTGATCTCTTTTGTTAGCAATGTTTTTAATCATGCAACTAGCACTTTAATAACTTTTATCTGATGATGGTTTGACTGGAAAGTGGACACAGAGAGGGCCTGAAATGCAATGGATGACCCAAAGTCAGTTCTCATTTCCTGGCCAGTTGCATGGTGAAACCCCAGCTTTAATCAGGAACCCTCCCAACCTGCTGAGGTGCTTCTTTTATCATAAATTTGATTAAATCCTAAAGTTTCTAACATAATGGGCTGGAGTTATTGTAAAATATGACAGCTCTGGAAGCATTTGATTCTGGTGCTCATATTTGTTACTTTATGCCTAAATTATTGCCAACTGTATTACCAACTATTCATTCATTCATTTTCTGAACCGCTTAATCCAATTCAGGGTCGCGGGGAAGCTGGAGCCTATCCCAGCTGGCTTTGGGCAACAGGCAGGGTACACCCTGGACAGCTCGCCAGTCCATCGCAGGGCCATTACTGACTAGTAATCCATTAATCCATGCAGTTTCTTATAATAAATTGGATTAATTCCCAAGCCGATGTAAAACTAATGTTTGCATTGATTCTAAATAAATACAGGCCTTGAACTATCGCAAAAATGTTCTGATTAGAATCCATTCAGATGGCATACCTGACCAGATCAAAGTTTTTATATGAATATTATTTAGTAAAAAACTATAATTATGATGAAAATATAAACTAGGATTTCATCATCCTAAAGATGGAATATTTTTCTTGAGCTGAGCCCAGAGGGGAGGGACACCATCTTGTCATCTAGTATAGGCCTGTCGGCATTCATATGTGTCTAATCTCCCTCACACACACGAGTACAACTCCTTACCATGATAATCCCACCTGTGGCTGTGTTTCCAGATGTGTTTTCTTCATTTTTGTCACTCATTTTTGTTTCTTTTGCATCACTGTAAAGTCTCAATCTTTTGGAAATACCTTGCATTCAGTTATGTCATCATTCTATTTAAATCAGGTGAGTTGGAGCAGAGAAACATCTACAACCTGCTGGAGAGTGGTCCTTGATAAGTAGAGTTTAAGTTCACTTGTTTAGACACGTTAGCTGCATGTAAGCTTCATATTTGAAAATAAAGCAGATTCAAAAGCCATGTTTTTATGAATCAGACATAATTATCCAGATAAAGCATTAAAAGCAGACATAAACCTGAATTAAATCAGTCAATGTATTGGTTTAATTGCTTAATTGTCTGTTCCCCCCCCCCCTAAAAACTCCCTGCATTTTGTTTAGTTCACTGGAAAACTGACCTTTTAGAAATATTAAGATTATTATAATTTATAATAGATTCTTAATTGAATTATATCATCTGCATTGTCATTTACATCTCATCTTATGTTGCATCTTCGTACCAAGTTTGAAATTAGTTCAAGCTAATGAGGAATGTGTAGGGTATTGTTTTAAATTAAATGACTTAGGTAGGAAATATGGGGTGATATTATACAAGTCTTACAGAGTCTGTTGCTGCTTCTCGTTGCAGATATCACTTTGCATGCCTGACATTTCTGAGCTTTCATGTCCCTCCTTGAATTCAAAACAGCTTCCTCATCTTCCTCCCTTTTTATCAACTTCAAAGTTGCATTGTCTGCTGCTTTGATGCTGCTCGGAGAACTGATGTATGGAGCTGGGTGCAGCTGCTCCAGCCTGCACACAAACCTCCTGCAGTTGGCGAAGCACATCTTCACCAGCTGCTCTCTGAATCCCTCATGCGGCTTTCGTCAGTGACACATGGACAGCTACGAGAAGCACACCTGCCAGTGGTTTCTGCAGATGTCTCGCCACAACTTTGTGGATCGGAAATGGGGAAATATATGACTGTCAAATCCCTCCTGAATCCAAGCTCTCTTCTGGATCATATTTCTGAATATTTGGTTCAATCATATTTTTGGTTTTAAGGTTGAGTTGGAATCCATGGTTCTGGACTGTTCTGGAGTAGTACATTTAAGCTTTTATAGACTATAAACTAAAGAAGGGTTATGGTGTTATTGCATCAATTTAAGCTTTTGATGGTGTAAACCAAAGTCTGTCCTTAAATGCCGCTGTCCTGCAGGTTTTCTATGTATCCCTGTTCCAACCAAGCGGCAACCTCCGGTGGTTGAAAGTGAAGCCTATGCAGAAGTGCATAAAACTGCAGTTCCCCCTTCATCCACTAGGGGCTCCAAAACAGAGCAAATCCCCATAGACTCCCATGTTAAAAAGGCCAACTTCACAGCAGAAATAAACATGTTTACTGCCTGGTTCCAAAATCCATTTTTGGTTTAATAGGTCAGGTTTACCTTCATGACAACTGTGGGGGGAGTGAATTTTTTTCTAACTCGCCCGTTTTAAAGTAATTTCTTCTCGAAGTTCGGAATATTTAGGGGCATGTCCTTTTGATTGACAGGTACCAATCTCCGGCTTCAAGTAAGAAAAACGTAGAACAACTGCGGTTTTTAGCCGGTTAACAACGTGACTTAACTTTAGCCCGCTTACCTCCGTTCGCTGGTTATCTCCCGTTATCTCGGGGTTAGCTCGGTTAGCTCTTAGCTACAGAAAGCTCGGAGTTCGCTCGATGTCAATCATCCACCATGACGCTCACGGCTCCCCTCTCAGCTCCACCTCTTTGCCCATATATGTACTTTCCGTGCGAGATGACGCGCATGCCTCTGCCAAGATGGCGATGGTAGAAACCGCCCACCGAGCTTCAATTCCGCTCTTCAGAAACCTATGGGTGACGTCACAGAGGCTCCATCCATCTCTTTATATACAGTCTATGGTTCCAACACACCTGGCTCAAACTAATCCGTCATTCTGCAGAACTTTATTGGCTGTTGGGTCCATTTAATGGCAGCCAGGCGTGTTGAAACACCGATGCATGCAAAACCTGCAGGACAGTGACACCTTTGGGCATCACAGGGGTATACACTTACTGGCCCCTGTATCAGGTCTAACCGTCCACTTACTTGTTAAGACAAAAATCAGTTTCTTAGTATATTTAGTCATGCAGACATGCTGAAGACAACTTGCTGATGTTTAAACTGAGCATCTGAATGAGGAAGAAAAGAGATTTGAGTGATTTTGAAGGTGACTCTTTTAGAAACTGCTGATCTGCTGGGATGTTCACACACAAGCATCTCTAGGATTTACAGAGAATGGTCCAAAGAAGAGAAAATAATGAATGAGCAGCAGTTTTCTGGTTGCTGATGTCAGAGCAGCATTGGGATGTGGTGGAACGGGAGCTTCTCATCATGAATGTCCAGCAACTGTGTGGTGCTTCATGTCAGTATGGAGCAAAATCTCTCAGGAATGTTTCTAACTTCTTGTTGAATCTATGACACCAAAATTTAAAGCGGTTTTGAAGGCAAAAAAGGGGTCCAACCCATAGCTTGTATCTAAAAGATGGACAGATCTCTCTGATGTAGGTGTCTGAAGAGCTGAACTGAAGCTCATTGGACGGTTCCCACCGTCGCCATCTTGGCAGCGTCATACGTTGTCTCTCCCAGAAAATACAAAAGTAGGAAAAGAGGTGGAGCTGAGAGGGGGGCTGTGAGAGTGGGGGTGGATGATTAATATCTATCAAACTCCGACCTACCTGTAGCTAAGAGTTAACCAAGCTAACATGCTAATGGAGGTTAGCAGGCTAAAGCTAAGTCACGCTGTTAACTGCTATGTCCTCCTTTTTGCAGTGGGATATTGGGTACCTGTGAATCAAATACACATGACCCTAATTATGCTGAATTTCTAGATAAAGTTGCTTAGAAACGGATTAATTCTAAAGAAATTCACTCCCTCCACAGTTGTCATGAAGGTAAACCTGACTTGCTAAACGTGAAATGGATTTTTGTACCAGGCTGTAAACGTGTTTATTTCTGCTGCGAAGTCTTTTTAACATGGGAGTCTATGGGGGTTCGCTCTGTTTTGGAGCCCCTAGTGGATGAAGGGGGAACTGCACTGTTTGGCACGTCTGCATCAAATCTAATACTAGCAACGTGTAGTTCAGTTTTCCCAACCTGGGGGTCCCGGAGGCTTTGACTGTTTAGAGCCAGTGTGATTAAAACGACGACCATGTCCACACGGATGAGTTTAGCAGGTGTAGCCGCTCAAGTGTTTGTTTTTTTTGTTTTTTAATATAATTTTAATATTCATTCACTTGGAAAATAATTTGGGGGCCTAAAAACAAACTTCTGAAACCAGGTTGCAAATGAGGATCATCAATATGGTGGTCAAAAATATAAAGAGCAAAATACAGGTACAGTACATTTACTGTTTCGCATGTGCACTGAGGTTAGTGGAGCTGTGGTGGAGAAGTAGCTCATGTCTATAACACGGATTGTTCCTGCATCATTTCACTCATGACACACGTCTGAGAAACGCAGCAGAGCAAATGATTCCTCCCTATCAAACTACAAACAAAAGGTAATTTTTTATTTTCATCGGACAGGACAGGACTCAGCTAGATGGCATCATTTATGGTGGGAAGCTAGCTGATGAAAGCACAGGTGGGGGTCCACAGGCTTTTTGGTCTTCAAGGAAAACAGGTTGACAATGCGGCTGGTGAGTTCAACCAGCTGCATCTGCAGCAACACACCAGCCATCAGCTGATGGAAGGAACACAGTGGGTGGTTGATATCACTTGCATGTCTACATTTTACTGTTGATTGTGTGAGCAGAATGTGAAGAAACAGATGGATTATGTTGCATAGAGGACATAAGGTAGAAAAAACCTTAACCTAATCTTTCTTTTAGCCGACAGTACAGGTGATAAAATAACTAGATGTGGGAACTCTACCAGGACAAAAGATTAAAATCAGCTGTCAGAGGAAAGAAAAGAGAAACTATGATAATTAGGTGAACTATGGAGGACCATTTACTAAGTCTTAGGAGCCTATAGGAGTACTTGAATAGGTACAAAAGTGGTAGCACTTGCACTCCATCTCTGAGTAACAACAGCTTTTATTCCTTTGTTCGAACAGCCTGATGTGCAGCCTTGAGGTTGTTGCTTTCAGCTCATACGGGGTTACAGAGAGAGAAAGCCCTTCAGCAAGCCTCTTTGTCAGACTGTCTACAGCATTGAGCTGCCTTGGCAGAGTTTTACACTTTGACTAATGCCGTTTATTGATCTGCAGCCGCTTTTGGATTTCAGCCTGTCGGCCTTTGCCCCTTTGAACTTGTCTGCGTCCACATTTCGCCTGAGTGTTGCAGAAATTCGTTTTGATAATGAAGTTCTGATTTAGTGTCAGAATAAATAAAGTCCTCCTGCACTCTGCTTGTCGGCTTCCATCTTCAAGTTATGGCTAAATATAAGGAGTTTATCGGCAGCGGGGTTTGGTCAACCCCAGGGTGGGCCGTGGAGACGGCTGTTTGTGCCTGACCCCTTATTGTACGTGGTGCTCACTTGGTGATCGACATACTGCCTTTTTAATGCAGAACATGAGTTGAGCCACCCAAAACAAATACAGACTAAGGGAAGCATGGCGAGGATGTCAGACCACCTGGGTGGGTTGGTATGGGGTGACTGAGGGCCCAATATAACTGATGCCATTGCCAGAATCATACCAACACTGCACATAATATCTTATTTTTAAGCACCTGAGGGCTGCCTTTTACATCTATCTACATTTATTTATTTGAATGGTGAATTATTATTAATTTTGTTATTATTGAATATTTCTAAAAGACATTTTTGATTCCTAAGTATTTATTTATGATTACATTTTATACATATACATACTCAACAAAGGAATGCTGCGTTATGTTTATATAATACTTAAAATTTAAAACAAAATTTGGCAAATCTTCTCTTTCGAAATAATTCCTTGCTTTCACTTCTTCTGACATTTCCTCTTTTCTTTCTTTGTCATTCACAAATGCAAATAAGCAATAAATATTTAATGGCAACCAAAAATATCTTGAAATGGTGACAAAACAATATTTATCTTTTTCTTTGACATAAGTGAAGCAGCTTTGCAATGGATTGGCGACCTGTACAGGGTGTACCTGCCTCTCGCCCAATGATTGGTGGGATAAGCTTCAGCTTCTCGAACTCTGAATTGGACTAAACTGTTAAGAAAACAGGTGGATGGATGGATGAATGGATGGATGGATGGATGAATGGATGGATGGATGAATGGTGTTGGAGAAATTATTATGGGTTTTGGTTTGAATTAAGTATTAGACATATATGCATTGATTTGCTGTGATCCTGCTGTGTTTTGTGTCAATGCACAAAGCTTTCTTTAAGTTATATGATCCTTGTCTGGAATGTGCAGACAAAGTCTGAGACAGGAAGAGTTTCCTGCAGCGTATCTGTTTTTGTCAACTGCTTGGTTGACCAGTTGCTTAAGGTTAAAGGTCAGGAAGAGAATGATTGTTTTCTGTGGTCTGCCCAGCAACTAGGAGGAGTTAAGCATGGTTTATAATCGGGTGTTACTTCAGCATCTGCAGAGAGAGTTCTCTCTCCAAGCTCCAGCGTGTGCTTGTATTAGTTTATAATAAAATGTTCATTGTAAGAAGACAGTTGAGTATTTTCCACCACAATGGATGATTGAAGTACTTGTCAGACAAACTGAACGATGTTTGCAGCTCATAATAAAAGGTTTTCTGCTAAAACAGACCAGAATACCAACCCTACATTCTCTAAAAACCATAAGCTGAAAAGGTCTTGAGCCACCTCTCATTCCTGTTCATTTTGCTTCAAAGAAGCCACAACTATGTACAAATATCCAGATTTTCTGAGGCTTTTTCATTCATTTTCAGCCACAGCCTTACCAAGCGCTTTTAAAGAAATGTATCTTCCACTTAATACAAACCTACAAAATGACAAAATGCAGAGAAAAGCTCCTCACTCACCAGATGAACCAGTGCTGTTGACAGAAAACAGAGAACCAGTTTTAAATGGGATATTTTGTCTCCTTGTTAAATGAAACATCATTTGTTCCCATTTATTTAGCTGCAGTCATAGAAAAAAAAAAAAAAAAAACAGTTTGAGAGAAATAAAATAGGATTTTAGCAACAACATGATTTCTAAAGCAATATCAGCTAAAAAGTTGCATGTCTCTGCATGTCTGCTCGTCAATGTCCTTAACCTTTAATGTTCACACTAAGCAAAAAGCTACAGGATTTCTACATTTGTTATTTTTCCCCGCTTCTTATAATATGAATACGAATACGAAGAGGAAGTTTTAGCTTTTAAACAATTGGCAGAAATGACTGTTACTAGAGCATCTACTGAATCAGTGCAAACAGTTCCGAGATTATAAACACTTCTGGTGTTATTCATCCAAAATAAAGAGGCAAAATGACTCAAGTAGGTTTATGTCTACAATTCTTTTAACCCTTTAAGACCCCATCCAAGACAAAGAAAAGTCTTTTTTAGTCCTTTTAATACAATGTTTGAGAAAAAAGTATCATGTTAACATTTATTTTAGGGATATTCACCATTTAATACCATTCATTATGTCAAAATTCTTATGCTGACATTTTCTGCTTTCATTAAGGGGCTGAAAACAGGAATCAGATTTTACTCAACAAGATTTTGCGCAAAGTTTTCACCACATAGTGAGGCCAAATGTCTCAGAAGCTGTTTGTATTATATATATGTATTATATATATATATCTTATAGGTTCATTTTAGTCTCTGAAAATGTTGGTTTTACCAAACAGCAGAGCAAACTGTTGACAGCAAACAGGAACAAAACCAGTGAAGACCCGACACCAGACCTGACAGATGCATAGGGACCGTTGGCTGATCGTCTGCTGGCTGAAGCCTCATCAGAAATGGTCTCAATGGAAGGTTAGTTGTCAAGAACCCTTCTTTAGGAGGGGGAAGGAGGAGAAAAAAGCTGATGTTTGTATGCTACAAATCCTCCCCAGAGCCTGGACCTCAGCTTATTGAAGCACTTTGGGATCATCTGGAGCAAAGAACAAAACAAAAAAGGCAGAAAACATCTAAAGAAGAGCTTTGGAAACCCTTCAAAAAGATCTATTCCTGTAGACTTCTGAAGGGAATTAACATGTCTAAGAAGGTTCAGACTGGGCTGAGACCAAATATTCACTTCCAAGCTCCTTAAATATGGAAATTTAGGTTTAAATAAGTTCCCTGTCCCTTGTTTTGCTAGAAGTACACAGAGAAAGAAAAGAGGGGCGGCTCAAGACTTCTGCACACCCCAGCAGCTTTAACTGATCGTGACGGCTTCAGTGGACAATGAATCTGTTGTGGTTAAACACTCTGAACAATCACAGGACCGTTGGAGCAGCGATTCATCAGTGTTAGCGTGCGAGTCAATACAATCCAACACAACACGGACTGCCGCCTCATTTGGCAGCATAGACGCTCTGCAGCGTGTTGGCACAGAAAACCCTTCAAGCGGTGATTGTTTTCCCCAGTGTGAAGAAATCGAGCGATCCAGAGAGCCGGTTAGCAAGCGTTAAATCCATTTGGAGAATAACAGCAGAAACTAACAGCAGAAACCTGTTATATAAACTCCAGACATGATACTCTGTCACATATTTACTGTGGGAAGAAATGCTGATGTGTTTAGGCAGGGATCCCCAATCTTGGGCTTGGAGGACCAGTTTCCTGCAGGTTTTCCAAGTGTTCCTGCTGCAACACACCTGATTCAAATCAATGTGTATTTAGCAGACATGTGCAGAGCTTGTCTGAGTCTGAGTCAGGTGTGTTCCAGCAGGTAAACCTGCAGGACACCGGTCCTTGAAGACCACGGTTGGGGATCTCTGCGCTTAAAGATGTGTGAAAAGTTGGTAACTGTATATTTTAAGCCTGATTGCTGTTGATGAGGACCGACGATGCTCCATACTGTTTGATGCATTCGGCTTAAAGAACCAAACGTCTAATAAAGAGAGCATTACAATATTTCAGGACATTTACAGCCACCACTGGTGTAAAACTGGAGGATACAAGCAGCTTTATGTGGTAATAGTTGAAGTGATAATGTATGACTGCCTCTAGACAGTTTGTAATAGGATTTCATGCATTTTTTCTTATGTAGAACCAACATGTCAGCACTAACATTTGAGCACTTCAGGATTATTACCAGGGAGCTGGGACTTTATATTTGCATACATTTGTGCAGAAAAGCTGATTCAGCTTATTTAGAAACACAAATAATGGCAATAATAATGTTGTGATGATGCCTGCTGGATGGTATGTATGAATGTGCACCTGGTTGCGAGTGGAAAACGTAATGGCACAATGAAGATAATAATCTTACACTGTGAGCAGTTCTTGCTGGAGCATTCACGAGGAAGATTGTAACCCATCTGTCTCTTGCATGATTTCAGAGCTCTTTTAATTGACATGTCAGAGTAAGGCTAGTTACACTGTGTGCATGTGGAAGCAAAAACTGCTGGAGGGTTCATTTAAATATATTTTTACTGACAAACAGTTCAAGCAAGCTGATCTTTCTGACCTATTTTTCTCTATTTAACAAATTGAGGATTTCAGGGCCAGAACTTGTTTAATGCTGGGTGTGCACCATGAATCTAAACTGCAACACAAACATGCTATTAGAATCCCGCTTTCACCACAGATTCAATCATGCAGCAGATAAACATGGAAATTACTATAATGCACTGCCAAAACTAAGACCCAGTGTCAACTTATAGCATGCAAATGAAAAGCTGCTCTACATGTCCTTCACATTGAAAACTGCTGACGGCATCATTTTTTCTGCCACTGAACATTAATAAATGCACTCAGACAATAAGCTTCTTAATGTGCATTGTGAAACATAAAAATAACATCTGGGTTCAACAATAAACTGTATGTGGAGTGGACAAAAGAAGCTTCTGTATGGGACAAATTTCTCTTGAACACTGTTATCTTCCTTAAAGCAGCTCTATGATGAAGTCCAGGTCTACTCTTCTGTCACAGAGACCATAGGAAATGCAAGGAAACTGAATAAATACTGAACTAATAAACAATAAAACCTCAATAAAGCTGAGAATAAAACATTAAGATGCATTCAGAAACTGGTTAACACTTTATAATAACTACACGCTCTGAAGCATTTGTTAAGCATTGGTTAATTACTAATAAATACTGAATTCATTTACAAAGCATATTTCTGACAGTACAACTCATTTGTATACGGTTTATAAGAACAGTTGTAGATGTTGTAATGATCAATATTTACTCACCACTACCACACACCTTAACCCTGTAAGCATGCATTAAAACAAGTAATAACTGGTCGGTAAATTATTTAATACGAGGTTTTGAAATGATGTATCCATATTATTCAGTATGAAAATGTCATTAAATATATTGTAGTTGAGATCATCAACAAAGAGTACAACATTCATAAATGTGTTTAATACTCATTGATAGATACTTTATAATGTCAGAATAAATTAATAAATGAATAAATGATTAATTCAGGAATTTTGAACTCCTAACTAATGTGCTTTTCAATGACGAAAAACATCTAAAACTGTTCTTACAAATCATATGAGTTTTACTGTCAGAAATATGCTTTATAAATGATTAATTCAGTATTTATTAATGAGCAACCAATGCTTAACAAATGCTTCAATGTGTGTATCTATAATAAAGTGTTACCAGAAACTTTAATGACAACTTATTCTAAGTGATGTGTTTTTTCCTAAAAAATGCAGTTGGAAAAATGTCCCCTCAGACCCACCTTCTTTAGATTAATTTACATTTGTCAAGCTTAATAAGTGAAATGGCCACCCTCTTATTATTGCTAGTTTTAATGACATATTACTGATTACAGATTTCCCTAGAGACACGCCCCCTAACGACAGCTTACATGGCAACCATTTTATATCCTGCCAGTACTGTGAGCTCCCTCCAGTGTGTAAAAACTAGTCTGATGTTGAGTCATTTAATCTCTTGCTTTGTCCTGTTCTGTGTCTCTTTTACTCACTTTTTCAATCTTAGATACAACGCTTATCTTTGATAAGTGGTGCAAGTCCGCAACGGCAACTGGACAGCGCTGATATCCAGTTGCTGGTGTGTGTCGTTCTGCTGTAAAGCAAAATACGGAGATAATGCTTTGGACAGGAATACCATAGTTGAGAGGTATGGTTTCTCAGGAGGCTGCAGTACAATGATGGATGACTTTTACTGGCAGGAGAGAGCTCTGAGAAGAGACGGGATGCAAGACGAATGCTGAATTAGCCTTTGTTACAGGACACCAAGTAGTGCTGCTTTAGCATTAATAAGGTAAAAATAAGGTGGAGAGGTGGGACGATGGCGCTGAACATGTAACTTAAACTACTACTATTTTCCTAAATCTCACCCAGTCTGTTAAACATTGTTCATCACTGCAAATGTAAACATCTTCATTATAAAGCTCACAATGTCAGGGTGCATGGAGGGTGAAAAGGCAAGTATACGTAAGAGATAAGAACTTTTAGGAAAAAGGTATATATACTAAAAATAATAAAATGGGCCAATAAGCAAAAGCAGAAAACAGACCAGGAAAACAAAGGAAATCAACAAGGAGACAACAACAAGGATCTGGCAACAAATAAAGGTAGCCAGTGGGTATATAAGCACTGAGATATAACAACCAAATGAAGAGCAGGTGTAACAATCAAGAACAGGTGTGGTGAGCAGGAAATACATGCAAAAAATGACCCTACAAAATAAAGCAGAAAACAACAACAGCAATGGAGGGACAAACAAAAAATGGCAAAACCAAAACAACTAGACCTCAACATGCAAGCTTTATGGAGCTCATTTAAGAATAATATCTCAACTACCATGAGGCTAAAATGCAAGTTAGAATAAACACAGAACTGTTTTGATGTGCTGATAGTTGCCAGACTTCAGGGGACCCACATCAACTCAGCTTGTTGAAAGGTGAATTAATAGGAGGCTGGTTTGAGTCAAGTAATAGAATGACTGAAATAAATAAATCCAAGCATTTATTATAATAAACTGCATGTCAGATGTGTGGCATTTGCATAATATATATTATACACATACACACACACATACATATGGATATGTCATCCATTACACCTAGACTTGCGCCAAAACTAAATATGACAATAGAAAAAACATTAATGGAAACACCTACATTAAAAAAGTCTCAAATATTGCTCAAAGGTTTTTATGCTCTCAAAGTGGTTTTTCAGATGTTTCAATATATTGCATAAGTGTCATCGAAACACTTGTTGCATTTATGTGTCCCAGGATGTGACTGGTCACGACCAGTTAATTTTCGGTAAAGATGGCGTGGTGTGAAACAAACAACAGCCAATTTCAGAGTTTTAGAAAAGTAAATGAGGGAGAAAAGCTTTGAAAAGTCATAAAAAATTCTTTGCAGCAAGTAGAAAATCCCAAAATAACGCTATGTTGCATAAGCTGCAATTCTCAGAAAATCTTGTTAACTGGAGGCTTATGCACTAAACACTGTTCAATGAAAACACCTGCAAATTGCAATAGTTTGTCAAAACCTACAAATAGCACTTTTAATTTGTGAAAATATTAACTGTAAACACGGCTACTGCTTAGCAACACAGCCTGGGTCCCTACAGTATCCACTGCCAGCTCGCTATTTATGATACACAACACAAAATGTTGCAACAAATGAGGAACATGACTGAAAAGCTGCAGCAACTCAATTGAAACAGCCTTTCTTACACACCTGCTGTGATTTTTATTGGCATCTATAAAACACTGTTAATCTCTTTCTCAGACGGCCTCTGCACCCAGATTCAGTAGTCAAGTACAACACATGGTCATGTAGGGGACCTGTCCACACTGGGAGCTAGCAAAGCCAACGCTAGCGCAGTTAGCTCTTCACTACAGGCAGGTCTGAATTTGACAGATGTCAATCATCCACCCCCACATTTGCAACCCCCTCTCAGCTGGTACTCATCACACTGTCAAGATGGTGACAGTAGGAACCGCCCACCGAGCTTCAGTTCAGCTCTTCAGAAACCTAAAAGTGACGTCACGGAGTCTTTGTCCACCTTTTATATACAGTCTTTGGTAGAAACACACATTTTCTGGCTATGACTTGACTCATTTTCCAAGTCTTGACTCAACTTTCAATACAAACATGTGTGTTGTATCCATCTTCCTCCCTTCCTTCATGCACTAGCTTTACTCCAACAATCACCGTCGTCTCTCCTTTTCTTTGTGCCACCCTGGCATGACGTTCCCTCCATCTTCCATTCTCTGCTGCGTTTCCACATGTCTTCTGTTTCCTGCGTCTCCTCACCGCCTCCTGCATGCAACATCCTGCCTCCTAATCCCATCTTCTGATGCTTCTTGTTTCCTGACTGAGCGGCAGTCTCAATGGATCCAGCAAGAATCCCCTTAATCCAATTACTTCTCTTCATAATGCTCGCATCCTCTGAGGCCAAAAGCGAGATCTATCAGTGGAAAATGAAGTCAGGCAGCAGTGAAGGACACTGGAGATGACCTGAAATGAACAGTTACCTCGGCGGTGTGTGCGTGATGGAGTATATAATGTATACTGCAGTTAATATGAAGACAAAAGAGGCTGTGGCTCCACAAGCTACAGGCAGTGAAATAAATAAATGGCTTCCACCATGATATGCAACACTTCTGATGCGCCTGGGCAGCTCCTGTGCATAAATCACAAGATTTTTGTGTTGTGTTGATGAGAGCAGACAGTCTGATGCTGGTTACAGCATAATTACTAAAGCTGAGGAATAATTTGGTGAGGGTTTACACTGCCAAGCATCTGTCATAATTATGCTAGGCTTCAGAGGAGGTTTCACTCCCACAGGTGAGAGCTCCAGAGAGGCTGAAAAGAATCGCACAAAGAAAGTCCTCTAATTATCAAAACACAGTGGACAGGAGCTCTTTTTATGTTATAACAGACTTCACAAGCTTGTCTTGGCTCTTTTAGTTTTATACCTGATCTAATATAAGGAAAAAAAAAATTCTTTACCTCATTAGAATATTAAAAAGTGCTTAACAAGGCTTTTAACCCAGCTTGACGTTAGGCTACGGTTACATGATGTCTTTTAATTCGGAATTAATCATGAGGAATTAAATAATTCTGAATTACGGGAGTGAGGTCCTGCCTCAAGTGGAGGAGTTTAAATATCTCGGGGTCTTGTTCACGAGTGAGGGAAGGATGGAGTGTGAGATTGACAGACGGATTGGTGCGGCGTCTGCAGTAATGTGGACTCTGCGCCGGTCTGTCGTGGTGAAGAAGGAGCTGAGCCAGAAGGCGAAGCTCTCGATTTACCAGTCGATCTACGTTCCTACCCTCACCTATGGTCATGAGCTGTGGGTCGTGACCATAGACTGTATATAAGAAGATGGATGGAGCCTCTGTGACATCACCCATAGGTTTCTGAAGAGCTTAATTGAAGCTTGGTGGGCGGTTCCTTCCATCGCTATCTGGGTAGGGGTGTGTCGTCTTGCCCGGAAAATACAAATATGGGCAAAGAGGTGGAGCTAAGTGGGGCGCAAAGCGTCATGGTGGATGACTGACATAGAGCGAACTCCGAGTTAACGGGAGCTAACTAACTAACGGAGGTAAGCAGGCTAAAGCTAAGTCACGTTGTTAACCAGCTAAAAACCGCGGTTGTTCTACGTTCTTCTGACTTGAACCAGGAGATCGGGTACCTGTCAATCAAAAGGACATGCCCTTGAATGTGCCGAATTTTGAGATTATGTTACTTTTAAATGGGCGAGTTAGAAAAAAATTCACTCCCCCCCAACAGTTGTCATGAAGGTAAACCTGACCTATGAACCGAAAATGGATTTTTGAACCAGACTGTAAACATGTTTATTTCTGCCGTGAAGTTGGTCTTTTTAACATGAGAGTCTATGGGAATTTGCTCTGTTTTGGAGCCCCTAGTGGATGAAGGGGGAACTGCAGTTTTATGCACTTCTGATACACTGAGCTTCTTTCTTTTTCTCTTTATCTCTCTCTTTTATCCCCCCCCCAATAACAGTGTTGCATCATTAACATGTATGTCTCCTGTCTCAGCAGGTCTCCCTGGCCGGGAGTAGCAGTTCCTGTTGTCTGTTGTCTTTCTGTCCTCTTCCCCCCACACAGCAGAGGCAGATGGCTGCCTGTCCTTGAACTGGGTTCTACAGGAAGTTAAACTCCCTTTTAACTTCCTGTTGAAAGGGAGTTTTTTCCTTCCCACTGTCCCCAGTGTGCTTGCTCAGGATAGGAGATTGAGTTGGTACTCCAACTCAAATCTGTTGGTTTCCTTATATAGGCTGTTATGAATTGGCTTTCATTATGTTTTCCTCTCTGTCTGTAAAGCGTCTTGAGATGGCATTGCTGTGATTTGATGCTATATAAATAAAGTTGAATTGAACTTCCGCATCGGCTTCACTTTTAACTGCCAGAGGTTGCCACTTGGTGGTGACCGAAACAAAGAGATCTCGTATACAGGCGGCTGAAATGAGTTTCCTCCACAGGGTGGCCGGGCTCTCCCTTAGAGATAGGGTGAGGAGCTCAGTCATCCGGGAGGGCCTCAGAGTAGAGCCGCTGCTCCTCCGCATTGAGAGGAACCAGTTGAGGTGGCTCGGGCATCTGGTCAGGATGCCTCCTGGACCTCCCTGGTGAGGTGTTCCAGGCACGTCCCTCTGGAAAGGAGACCCCGGGGAAGACCCAGGACACGCTGGAGGGAATATATCTCTCGGCTGGCCTGGGAACGCCTTGGGATCTCCCCCGTAGAATTGCCTCCACAGTGGCGTTGGGAGAGGGAAGTCTGGGCTTCCCTGCTTAGGCTGCTGTCCCCGTGACCCGACCCCGGATAAGCGGCAGAAGATGGATGGATGGAATGGAAACGTATTCTCCTATGAGTTTACATGAAAATAATAACTCCGAATGGAAGTGTACATAAAACACGTCCTTAATTCTTCTTTAGAGCGGCGGGTTGGAAAGGGTTCTGATTGGACAGAGGGTGCACGTGACGTATGATGTATACCGGAAATAAACAAAGTTGACTCCCTTCTTCTCCTCTTTTCAGTCATAATGTGTAAAATCTACTTAATAAGTATCAGTTTTGCCGCTATTTTTATCATAATTTTGAAGTACCAGCTCAACACAAGCATGCTACTTCACTTTTTGCAGCAACTGAGAAGGAGAAGAAAGATAGACCACTGAACACGGGAGACAAAACAACGCGTGTCATCAGGACAAGGTAATGAGCATGCTCAGAACGACCGGAATTAACTTAGAGCGGAATTAAGGTTTACATGACAGAAGAATTAAATAGATCGGAATTAAAATGCGAAAAAACCAGACACTTACATCGGAATTAAATTTAATTCCAAATAGAAATTTGCATTAGGAATTTACATGGTCTTTTTTCATGAGTTTAAAGTGGAATTAACTTATTTTGGAATTAAACAGGAATTTTAAAAAAATCCCATGTAAACGTAGCCATAGGTTTACCTGACAAAAAGTTTAACTCCAAGCCATTTATGTTTTACTGTTTTTCACACATCTGGCTTTTTTTAAATGCACAAATAAAGGACTTCAATGCAACAATTGCAGCAAATCAATTATAAAAAAATTTACAAATTTAATTGTGCAACTTTTGTCAGTGCTCAGTTTCCTGGTACACTGATGCACTCGTTAGACTTCAGCTCAATCTTAGCAACTTTGGTGCCACATTTATCCATTTTTCCAACTCTTCTGATGACTAAAGAAAAAAGCAACCAGCAACTATTCTGGAAACTATTGTTGAGTAGCATGAAAGGATGTATAGTTTACTCTACTCTGTAAGCTGCAGTAGTCAGTGTGTCAGCTCCTTCTCCATCCTGCAAGAGGCTTGGTCTCATGCAGCATCCAGCTTCAAGCTGCAGTCAGAGCAGGAGGTGATCACCGAGACTGCAGGACCAGACTGAAACCACAACACAGTCTGGTTTACAGTTAGATATTAATATATTTTAATGAAGAGTGTGAACAAAAACAATGAAAAGTTAAAAATCCTGCATGTTGTTGACTGGAGCTGTTATTTAAATTACTTAAAATTACATTTTCATTTTAGTTTTGTTCAGTTTTGGCTCGAAATATTCCCTTTTTTTCTACTGCTTTGAATAGAAATGAAATTAAATCGATATTTCCAGACATCAAAAGAAACTAAGTTTAAAATATCAATTTCTGTGTCTATTATTTGATTCAGCCATCCAACTAAATCCATTTAAATTTAACAAATGTTGTCTTTTAGGGTATATATTGTTACTAAAATGTGATTATTGAGATAGTTAACTACAAACCCTGTAATTAATAAGAATTTTTTTTAATGAAGTCCTACCCTTCGTAAAATACACGTATAAGAGCTCAACCACAAGAAGCACAGTCAACATGCAGACGGTATGTTTATGAAAAGGACTGCTGCCTCATATTATGAGGCTAAAATGATGTAAAATGAATGTATCATTAACACCACTAAGACCAAACAAAAAGAAAATTATTACCAACAGGACTTTGAGGAAATAACAAAACACCGGCCCTGACCAAATCTTCTCTCGTCTGCTTGTTGTTCTCTCAAGTCTTGGCTTTCAGGAGAAGAAATATCGGCATCAACACAAACTATTTACATATTTACTCTTTTTCTTTTAGGTATTTTTGGTATCTACAGTAACTTTTGTTGTAATTTACCTACAAAACTTAACTAAACCAGTTCCAGCTTTTTGCATCAGAAACGTCTTCTTGCTTTATTCCAGTCACAACTAAAACATCTTTTAATCTGATGTATCCTCATATATGTTATCACAGACATCTGCACCCCATTACCTGAACAAAAACTAGCGTTTTAAGGTTTCATTTTTGATCATTAGATTTTATTCATATAAAACACAGAGATGTGGATTAGGTTTCTGTTTTTCTCTTCTGTTATTCTTTTCTACAGTCATTTAGCAGAGACTTTTCTCCAACGTGACATCTGAGAGTGAGAACACCACAAGCCACATCAAACAGCAGGGGACGTCCGGTGCTAGTTAGACCGCGGTGAGTCCAGTTTAACACCGGTGTAGTGCTAGAGGCACTGCAGTTTTTTTCTTTTTTCCCCCTCCCTTCCTTAGTCCCCTTGTTATAATATGAGAAATGTTTTAGCCCACAGTGTCATCTTAGGCGAGTGTTTCATCTGCTTCAATGAGCCAATTTAAGTGCAACATCATTAACCTGCTGTGATCTGATTAATATAGTTACACAGGCAATAGAGGTTTTGTTATTGAGTCAGAATCCCAAGATGTCATGTTGCCATGATCACCTGCAGCTAATTAATAAAACCGCCTGAGACTTTTTGTGGATCAAAATTAATCTCACCTTTCTTCCCTGTCTTGTTGTTGTGTCCACTTCAGTGTTCACAAAATAAAAGACAGGGACGTGACATGCAGTTAAATCTGACCTCTTTCTGTCACTCCTGTTAGCCGCTGTCCCAAACATCGTACCTCACTGCGTTTTCTTGTGGATGGAAAGCTTCAGGTGCAGGAGATGCGTGGAAATGCCTCCTGACGTGTCAGTCTGATGACACACTTGACATCTGAAACATTTGACAACTAGTTTGACCCTTCAGGTGTTTATGAGCAGAACCTGAGCAGAATTAAATCTACAGGTTGTCCTCTGCTTGGATAAGCAGCACTCCTAGTTTTGCAAATGGAAACTGACAGCAGCGTGGCTTTTATTACCTCCGACAAGCTGGAGGTCATGTTGACGTTGGTTTCTCTGTTAGAAACATAAAAGTGATGGACGGATTTTGATCAAATTTTCAGGAAATGGAATAAGAAAGAAGTGATTTTATTTTGTGGATGATCCGGAGCGCTGCATGGATCTCAAAGTCTTGAGGGAGGTCTGCGCTCTCTGAAAGCTTCTAGTTATGAATAATGTTTCTCCTGCCAGAATAGGAATGAGCAGGAAAGCCTCTGAGAAGCAGCAGAGTCCTGTGGGACCTTTAAAATAATCACTCTAATGACATTAATTAAAGTGACTGAGCAGCTTCGTAAAGCAGGGCGAAGCAGCATAGGGTGATTAAATCCACCCACACTATCGGGGTGAATGCCAATAAATTCCTGATTACAAGGTGATTTAAAACACCTGTGCAACCTAAGTGTGTTTTGCAATAAATTATGCAAGTGTGATTGAAAAGATTTACAAGCTGCTTTTTATCCATCCCAGATTTTTCTGACGCATTTGTGACTCGGATGTCGCTAAACGCAGCTCTAGTTTAGATTTTCTCTCATTTCTTAATGATGTGCCTCCCATTAAACACGGAAAATAAACATCTGTCACTGAAATAAGTTTAAAGAAAATGGTGACATTTCTTTGTAATTGTGGTTCAACAGAAATAAAAAAAAAAAAAATAAAAAAAAGGAAACATTAAGTAATATTGTTTAAATCACTTAAACATCTTGTTGAACCTTGGAGGCGATCTGCAGTCTGAACACTTGTCGACAGGTGTTTTAGCTCGCTGCTAATCTGCCTAGCGCTCTGATTTGTCCACGACTGTTCTGTTTGATTTTTTATTTTTATTTTCAACTCAACAGCAATGTCTAATTTTACTGAATTATAATTTATCAAATTTTGTATTTATCACCACTTTAAGTCTCCAGTTAGTTTTGTGAAGAGTTTAAATTTGGCTTTTTTTTCAATGAAAATGGAAAGAATAAATTTAAAGATTACTTTCTATTTGTAAATGAAATATTACATATTAAACATTTTGTGTGAAGAAAAAGTCCCGTCACTATGACTAACCTCCACCTGCAGCTCTCACGGACGAGTAAACAGTGAAAAAGTTTTTAGTCTACATGTTGACCTCATGTAACCAACCTGGTTATAATTAAAAGGCTGGACATGAAATAAGGACAGAGTGGATCTGCAATGTGAGCAGGCTTATTTACGAAACTTTAAGTTAAAATGAGTCAAGTTTAACTAATAGAGCACAACAATCCACAGCATTAAACAGGATATTTAGGTCTATTTAAACCCTAACGTGATTTATCCTTGAAAAAAGATAAAAACCAGCAGAATGAGAGACTGATAAGCATCAAAATGGTGTAAAACAGCAGTGGACAGTCTATAACAAGAAATAATAAAAAAAGAAACTTAAATGACTCAGTATGGTAGTAAGCAACACATCCGTTTTGCTGAGCAGGTTTCCATACTGGAAGGTAGAACTGGTCTCGAACCTTTCTGCTTTATCTGCTCACAACACAATCCTGACCTCAGTGCTGGAGAGAGCAATCTCCATTATATGACAGTTTTGGTCTCTTTCATGTTCTTTCACATCATGCTTAAAAACTCCACTGAAAACACACACTTTCCCACTGTAATGTGTTAGGTCTGTAGACTAGAGCAGGGCAGATCGATCCCAATCCCAAGGCTTGTATCGGTCGCTACTGATCCATATTATATGGTGTGTGTTTTTAAATTAATGTTCAAAAACTCACAGTAACAGAAAACCTCTATTATTACTGAAAAATGCAATAAAACCCTCAGATAGAAGCAAGTTAAGCAGCTGTTTATCTGTGTTGTGTTTTCAGATTAAGTTTGCCGAGGCTCTAATAACTGGCCTTTACTGACAACGGCCCCCTCAGGCTAAGGCCACCTGCAGTGAGTCCAGTTCACATTAACATTTCATTTCCTGCATCCTCTACCTTCATACTGTCAGAAAAATGTCCCCTGGTTTGCAGCGTTTGTCACTGTGTGGCAGTTTTATCACCTGTTTTATGTAACTGCTGCATCATGCAGTCTTGTTAGATACAATGAAGATACTGTGTAAATGCACTGGTCTTTACGAAAAGCAGTACACATTGAGGAAATATGCAGAGCAGTGATCATTAGTTTCAAGACATAAGCAATGACTTGGTTTCATTTACTGAAGCCACTGGTAGCGTGTTTAATAAAAAACAAGGAAAAGATTGTTGTCTTTTTTTTTTAAAAGAAAAAAAACCTGCAATCAATAAGTTTTAAAGAGCAGCAAAATAGTAGAGAGAAGCAAGATGTTAAATGAAATTAAGCAAAGGTACATATTAAACCTTGGCTTTAAGTTATTTAGCTACAGTAGCAACATTAGCACATAGCTAACAACGTGTAATATTAGATTAACCTTAAATCACCAGTTTGGATCAATTAGCTGCATGTTAGTCAACTAAAATGTTTGTTATTTCTTAAGGATTTGTAAATTGTTTGTGCAACCCTGTAAATTTGGTCGCAACTTGTTTAACTTTCTGCAGATGACAGGCGTTGCTTGTACAAAGGTTAACACTGTTTTTTTACACCGTCATGTATGTTCATTCTTTTCTTACATCACTTATTATAGAGAATATCCGTACTATAGTCGCTTAAAGTTTTCGTTTCATGATACGCATGGTGGACAATGAAAGGTAAAAACAAAATCAGTGTTTGGACTTAATATTATTGGATGCACGTAATCTTAGTGATTGAAACGTGTCAATTAGGTGTTCCTGCAGCAGCACTTCAGGCACATCATGTTTAGGCTTCGCACCTTTACACTGTTAAACCGTTAATTAAGATGCTTATTGTTTCACTTTCTGCCTTTTTGAGTCCCATTGTCCATTATCCAGGTTCCCTATAACCCCCTTTCCTCCAGATAAATTTTAGGCTACAAGGTTACACGGACACTGCAGGACTTAATGCTCAATTCAGATTTTTTTATTTTCCTCTGTTGTTCGCATAATTTAAAAGGGACCTCCATCAGACAGAATGTAAACAGTCTATGACCCTGCAAACGACGCGACGTCACATGCAGCACAGTGTGTTTACAGTAAACATTGATGCCACACATGTCAGAGTGTGAGTGTCAGTTTGGAAGTTGTTGTGGAGTCAACATTATGATTTATAATGTTGTGTCCAGTCGATCTGACTGCGTCCCGCCTCCTCCGGTGCTGCTTGCAACGTCTGTCTCGCTTCAGTGACATAAAAGTGGGGTGAAATGTGACAAAAATAGAGTGAGATCCATATCTGTTGAAAAACGACAGATCAATTACCACAGATGAAAGTGGTCTGGGTCGGATTTACCAAAGTATCTTTCTATTGAGGCTGTGATAAAAAGAAATGAGATGAAAAATATGAACAAAGAAAGTCAGATTAACCTGCAGTGTGAACATTTTAATGTCTTCCCTCAGGCTTAATGTTGATTCTTTTGTTTTATCCACAGAATAAAAAAATCCTGCAGTGAAACTAAAATGAAGTGAATAGAAATGACAGATGCAACATTTAGCAATATGAAAAGTAAACTTTAAAAAGGTTTTATCTGCAAATATCACAAAGCAAATACACTCAGTCTGAACTCTCTGTTTGATACGTCAATACAGGTTACAAAAAAGTCCACTGCAGCTGTAATGCCTCATCAAAGCCAAATAATTATGATTCTTTTTTTTTTTTTTTTTGTTAAAAAAAGCAAACGAGCAGTTTTCAGCCAGGAGTTGGCTGCATTGGCTGGAAGAAATTTAGATAAAAGCTTGAGCATTACCTCCCACACAAAACACTGAAACTGAAAAACTTCAGTTGTTTTGTCTGTCTTACCTTTGGTGTTAGTTTTATAGGCTCGAGTGTACCCTCCTATTATATTAAACTGCAATTGGCTTGATGGTTTGGACTTTGGGTCTTTTGGTCTTTTCCGTTTTTTGTTTTGTTTTCCCTGAAGTTGTGGTTTCTGTCCTGCCTTATTTACCATTAAGTTCACCTGGACTCTGTTAGCCTGTTCAATACACCTGTGTCTTGTTCTGTTTCAGTCTGTATTTATAGCCCTTGATTACTTGTTGCCGGTTCATTGTGTGTTAACTTATTCGTAGTTGCCTGTTTTGCCTCCGTCCTGTTTTCTGTTAAGTTTATTTTTACAATTAAAATCTGTTCCCACAACTCGTCTGCCGCATGCCACTAATTTTCTTCTGGATCCTAACTGCTGATGAATTTGGCCACTCAGCCCTCATTTGTCCTGACTGGTTGGTTGGTAGAGTTGTCACTTATCAAAATGGAACAACAAATTGTCAGCGGTCTCTAAATCCCCAGTAGAAAAGCGCTAGTCTAAATCAGTAGCTGCGTTTTTTAACCCTCAGAACTGCGCCAAATCCAATTATCACAACAAAAAACACCTACATTTAGAAAATCCTATAAAATATCTCGAATAAGTTTTTATGCTGTAATAAGGTGATTTTTTAGACATGTTAAAACAGAAATATAATAGCAAATGTAATGAAATTGCACGTTTTCCATTTATACTTCACCAGCACAGACTATGTAAAAAGATGGACGTAGCCTCCGTGACGTCACCCATAGGTTTCTGAAGAGCTGAATTGAAGCTCGGTGGGCGGTTCCTACCATCGCCATCTTGGTAGGGGCATGCGTGTCGTCTCGCCCGAAAAATACAAATTTTTGCTGAGAGGGGGGCTGTGAGCGTCATGGTGGATAATTGACATCTAGCGAACTCTGAGCTTTCTGTAGCTAAAAGCTAACCGAGCTAACCCGGAGCTAACAGGAACTAACCAGCTAACAGAAGTAAACGGGCTAAAGTTAAGTCACGTTGTTAACCGGCTAAAAACCGCGGTTGTTCTATGTTCTTCTGACTCGAAGCGGGAGATTGGTACTTGTCAATCAAAATGACACGCCCCTAAATATGCCAAATTTTGAGATTAAATTACTTTTAAATGGGCGAGTTAGAAAAAATTCGCTACCCCCCACAGTTGTCATGATAGGTAAACCTGACCTATAAACCTAAAATGGATTTTTGAACCAGACTGTAAACATGTTTATTTCTGCCGTGAAGTTGGTCTTTGTAACGTGGGAGTCTATGGGGGATTTGCTCTGTTTTGCAGCCCCTAGTGGATGAAGGAGGAACAGCAGTTTTATGCACCTCCGCATAGGCTTCCCTTTTTACCGCTGGAGGTTGCCGCTTGGTCACTAGATGTGAAATGGGGATCACGTGACCAGTTCTTTTCAGTGCTTCTGAAGGATCTATTTCCTCTTCTGATGACAGTGGCAGGAGCAGTGTGGGCAACTGAAGCAACTGCTCCAAAACGCAAAAAGTTTTGTATCTCCTTCCTTCAAAAGTGAATTTTATGAGTATTATGGCTTATGCACTAAAAACAAACAGTGTAAAATGTAAATTGATGGAAAATTGCCAAAACTTGCAGTTCCCTGCTCACCCACTAGGGGCTTGAATCACCAAAGACCACCATGTTAAAAGGACCAATTTTACAGTAGAAATAAATGTGTTCCCAACCTGGTACAAAAAGCCTCTCAATTTTTTAATAAGGCAAGTTTACCGACATGACAACTGTGGGGGGAAGGGAATTTTTTTTTATAACTCATCCTTTTAAATGTTATTTAATCTTGAAATTCAGCATAGTTAGGGGTGTGGTTTTTCTTTTTTTTGACAATTTTTTTGATTGACTTCCAAGAAGACAGTGTAGCACAAACACAGTTTTTAGCTGGCTAACAATGCGCCTTAGCTTGAGCCTGCTACCTCCATTAGCTGGTCAGCTCACACTGTGTTAGCTTGATTAGCTCTTAGCTACAGAAAGCTTGGATTCTGATAGATGTAATATATCCACCCATACGCTCACAGCCCCCCTCTCAGCCCCACCTCTTTGCTCATCTTTGTATTTTCTGGGAGAAACGGCCCGCATGATGCTTCCAAGATGGCAACGGTGGGAGCCGCCCGCCGAGTTCAATTCAGCTCTTCAGATACTTGACATCATGGAGGCTCCGCTCATCTTTTTATATACAGTCTGTGATTAAACACCATTCAGGTAATACTGACAAACCACAAATATGGTTTATATTATGCAAAAATCTGTATACACAACTATGAATAGTTTTAATAGGTTGAAATCAGCTGATGTAAACAATAACAGCTTTGTATCATTTTATCTCTGCTTCATTGTTTTTGCCTGAGCATAATTTAAACTTTAAAGTCAAATGAATGAAAAAAAAAGATATACATATATATATATATATATATATATATATATATATATATATATATATATATATATATATACATCATTCTATATTTTTAGTTAGTTTTTCCATTTAACACAGTTTCTAAAGAACAATGATGGATGAAAACTCAGGCCAGATAGAGAGAGAGCTGACAGGATTTGTAAATGTTAAGAGAGACACAAAGATTGAGGGAAGACAGATCCCAGAGGGGCCCTGCACAAGCACTAACAGCATTGTTGGCTTGTCATAACTCCACACGTCATATTATTCTCTGCATAAAAAAATCTATTGCACCTGCTGCTGGCATGAAATTCATCTTTACTCCAGAGTGTGAAAATGAGATTTCTGTCATTTTCTTACAAACAAAAGAAGACAGCCGCTTTAAGCACAACGCTCTTTGTTTTGTAGCTGAGCGGGAAACTAAAAAGGACATAATTTACAGTATGGTCACAGATATGGTGTTTAAACTGAGTCAACTGCAGCAGCATTTTGTGTGGAAGTTTTTTTGGGCATGTCTGAGATCATTTGTCACATATCTTTCATTTTCTCTGCTGAGGCATAATGACTGAATAATGGAAGCAGTTGAGGAAAATGCAAAGAGACTGAAGCTGCAGCGGAAAATGCTGCTAATATAAAAGCCTTTAAGCATAGACACAACTCAATGTTCTGCATCATTATCTTTTTCTTACAAATAAACTTAGCTCCAGTCATAATTTATTTCTCTCTTTTGTTGCATTCTGTCTCTTAACCAATGATACAAAAACATGTTCTCTTCGCATTGTGCTGCTTTCTTGTAGCTTCTGCTGACAAGTTCTGCGTTAGAAGTGTGGCGTCTGCAGCGGCAGGTTGTTTACAAGAAGATTGATTAACTTGTTAGTAGTAGGGCCGCATATTTTGTCGCTGGTGAGACTAAATTGATCCACAGCCAATGTTCAAACACAACTACAGTTGTAGTTTACAACGATCCCTATTAAGGTTAAACGTTGCCCGGGAAACAGTCAAGATCGCAGCAAAAAATGCAACGAGAAAACAAACTGCATCAGGCTGAAAAGAGAGGGAGAGGTGGAAAAAGGCAACAAGGAGTGGAGGAAGAACTGCAGACTACATTTCAGAAGTAAGAAGTGTAAACCAGGGAATATCTGGGAGACGATTAATGACAATCATCCTTAGTGCTTTAAAATTGTTTGATTCATATATAAATACTTATATTTCCTTCATCTACAGCTGGACCATGCAGTCGTTAGGCTTCAGATCTCTCTTTAAGGGTTCAGCTCTTGAGTTATGTCTTGAAGGTGTCCAAGTCTTTAAAATAGGCTCTGGAGGCCGTAAACATCTGCTGGCTTGACTCGCCTCATAAATCCTTCAATGTTTCACTGTTGCTCCTTTTCTCCATGTTTCAGGATTTCAGCAGCTAACATTTAGATCTGGGGTGATATTTCACTGCTGCCTTTTTCTGTTATCTTTACTTTACTGATGGAGCATTCAGTGACAAACGGTAAATCTGAACTTCTACTTGGCTGAAGCTCTTTGTTAAAGTTCTGTTGGGCAAGATTAACCTTCTGAAGTCTAGCAAGTCAGAACAGTGCAGCATCTTCTGATGGAAACTTCCAGCAGGACGATGCACCATGTCACAAAGCTGAAATCATCTCCACCATGACGATGAGTTCTCTGCACTCCAATGGCCTCCAGAGGCACCAGGGGTGGTGAAACCATAGACTGTATATAAAGAGATGGACGGAGCCTCTGTGATGTCACCCATAGGTTTCTGAAGAGCTGAATTGAAGCTCGGTGGGCGGTTCCTACCGTCGCCATCTTGGCAGCGTCAAGTGTGTCGTCACATCTGGAAAATACAAATATGGGCAAAGAGGTGGAGCTGAGAGGGGGGGCTGTGAGCGTCATAGTGGATGATTGACATCGAGTGAACTCCGAGCTTTCTGTAGCTAAAAGCTAACTAAGCTAACCCCAAGATAACGGGAGCTAACCAGCTAACGGAGGTAAGCGGGCTAAAGCTAAGTCACGTTGTTAACCGGCTAAAAACCGGGGTTGTTCTACGTTCTTACTACTTGAAGCCGGAGATTGGTACCTGTCAATCAAAAGGACACAACCCTAAATATGGCGAACTTTGAGATTTAGTTACTTTTAAATTGGGCGAGTTAGAAAAAAATTCACTCCCCCCACAGTTGTCATGAAGGTAAACCTGACATATTAATTTCATTAATTAATTGGATTTTTGTACCAGTCTGTAAACATGTTTATTTCTGCTGTGAAGTTGGTCTTTTTAACATGGGAGTCTATGGGGATTTGCTCTGTTTTGGAGCCCCTAGTGGATGAAGGGGGAACTGCAGTTTTATGCACTTCTGCATAGGCTTCACTTTAAACCACTGGAGGTTGCCGCTTGGGTGAAACAGGAGATTTTTTTTGCCCGTTTAGCGGTGAAGGTGCAACAGTATCGGTCGTCCCGACTCGGGTTCATCCGACACCTCACCAAACCAACAGAACGGAGCTTCAACTCCAGGCAACATGCCTCCCAAATTCGACCCCAACGAGATTAAGATCGTGTACATGAGGTGCACAGGAGGAGAAGTTGGTGCCACCTCGGCTCTGGCTCCAAAGATCGGACCTCTGGGTCTGTCTCCGAAGAAAGTTGGTGATGATATCGCCAAGGCGACCGGCGACTGGAAGGGCCTGCGGATCACCGTGAAGCTGACCATCCAGAACCGACAGGCAGCGATCGAGGTGGTTCCATCGGCGTCGGCGCTCATCATCAAGGCTCTGAAGGAACCTCCTCGGGACCGGAAGAAGGTCAAGAACATTAAACACAGTGGCAGCATGTGGTGAGTTGGTCCCCTCTTGGGTCGGTGATGACTCTCTGGTTAGAGTCGCCGAAGGCTCTGGTTACGGGGATGGCTGTCCCCGGCTTGTCCTGGTCCTTGGGGGGCCCTGGGAGTAGGGGGCATGCCCAGTGCCGCGGGCGGCTCACCTTCTGGAGGAAAGCTCACTTTCCTCCAGACTTAAATCCCTCAACCCCTCTTCCTCCCCGCTCCCCATCACACACAGGCAGGGTATTGGGAGGTGTGCACGTGGCGCTGGGTGGTGAGAAAGGCCATCAAGGTGGTCTTGATCGCTGCACCCAGCCTCGGCCCACCCCCCAGTTTTAATTACACTTAGACACCAAACACCAAAACACTGACGACTCACATGATTAGGGGGAAGAGCATGCGGTGTATGGTGGGCGGGGCTGCTTAGGTGGTCCCTCTCCCAACACCGCGTGGCACTTCCCTCAATTTTAATTGCAACTAATACATACTTCACAATCAGTCATAAGCGGGGGGGAGGCAGGGACGATAGGGTCTTCTCATGCCCCTGCTCTCGGGGCTTTACTGGGGGGGGTACGGGTGGGGGAAGAGTGCCGTCCATTAGGCCTAAGTCTGGGCTGGCCTGGCTGTAGGAGGGTTGTCGCCGGCCCTTGGGGGGTGCTGGGTCGGCTGCATCTGTGGGGTGGTGGGGGGGGCGCTGGGAGTGGTGGGCGGTAATTATGGGGGCCCTGATCGGGGCCATCCTGTCCTCTGCCCCCTTTGAGGTATCTCACATGGGACATGATGGAGGGGTGAGGTGAGGATGTGTGGGAGTGGGTGTATGGGGTTACAGATGGATGGTGGGATGGCTGGGGGGGGATTAGGGTTGGGGATATAGGTGGGTAGGGGATAGGGATGTGTGAGGATGAGTAGATGTGTGTGTGGAGGGGTATGTTGGCGCGTGGGTTGTATTGGGGTGTGCCTGTGTTGGAGGAATGAGGGTATGTGTGTGTGTGTGTATGTGTGTGTGTGTGTGTGTAGGGGGGGGGGTGTATATGCGGAATGGGATGTGTGAGTGAGGGTGAAGTTTGGAGGGGGGCTATGGGTGGTGGAGGGGTGTTTGGTGGGGCATGTGTGGTTGGGTAGAAGTAGAGGGATGGGGTGGCGGGGTGTGAGCGTGTGTGTGGGGGGGGTGAGCGTGTGTGGGGGCGGGGGCGATTGGGGTTCGTGTGACTTGGTATGGGTGAGTGAGTAGAGGTGGGGTGGGGTTGTATATGTGATGGATGATGTGCATGGATTGCAGAGGGTTGTGTGGATGGGGGTTGAGAGGGGAGTGCATGTTTGGGGGGGGGGGGGGGGGTATGCATGTATATGTGTGAGGGGAGTGCGTGTTGGGGGGGGGGGGGGGGGGGGTATGCATGTATATGTGTGTGTGGTTTGGTGGTGGGGGGGTGGTGTCCTGTACCCGGGGGCGCAGCTGGTGCGCTGGGGTGCGACCTGGCTGCCGCTGGGTGGCGGTCTGGGGACCCTGGTCCTCCGTCGGTGTGGGCTGTGCCCTCTGCCTGCGGGGGCGGGGGGCTGCTCACGGGCTCTTGGGGCCCTGGGGCCTGCGCTCTGTCTGCCCTAGGTGGCCGGTGCCCGGCGGGATCGGCCCTTGCCGGCCTGGGCCTGCTGGGGCCTGTTCCCCCTGACTGCGGGGGACTCTGGTTGGGCACCTCCTTCGCCACCTCCTGGGCAGATGCATGGCTGGCTCTGGAGTGGGGGGGTTGGGATCTGTACCTGGGGGTGACTGTCGGTTACCCGGGTCTCTGGGTTCTCCTGGCCTTCCTCTAGCTGTAGGCGGGCGGGGTCACATTGGCATGATCACTCTTCTCTAAACACGTTCCACTTTGAATGTTCTGCATGAATGTTCTGCATGTGTCACAGTCACTGAGTCATCCAGCAAGTTTATTCACTAACAGCAGGTAGCTCTCTTTCTGTCTTTTTGACTTAACTTGCTAGTTTCTGGTCCTCATGATTGTCAACGGTTTTGTTCTCCACGAATCTAGAGTTGGCTTGTGTGGGTGTATATATTTATGTGTGTGGGTGGGTATGTGTGTGTACTTATGTGTATGTGTATGTGTATGTATGTATGTGTATGGATATGTATATATGTATGCATATGTGTGAGTGTATGTGTATGTATGTATATGTATGTGTATGTGTGTGTATGTGTATGTGTATATGTATGTGTATGTATGTGAGTATGTATATGTGTATATATGTATATATATATATATATGTGTGTGTGTGTATGTATGTGTATATGTATGTATGTATATCTATCTTTATGTATGCATGTATGTGTACATGTGTGTGTATGCATGTGTATGTATGTGTATGTGTATGTATGTATGTATATATGTATATATATAATGTATGTGCGAGTGTATATACATATATATGTAGGTGGGTATGTATGTGCATATACATGTATGCATTGATCTCTTTCTTTTGTTTTTTTTTGTTTTTTTATGTTCTCTTTTCTGTTCTCTTTCTGCCCCTTTCCTGTCCTTTCCGGTCGGGTCCAGCAGCATAAACTCTGTAATACAAGCTATTATCCAAAACAAATTGAAAAATAAAATAAGAATCAAGAAATACAAGGGGATCATTACATCTACAAAAGTTCCCCTTGGCAAAATAAATTTGCTCAGCAGAACACAGCATCCAGAACATCAGTCTGCTTGCTTAAATGCTGGACAAGACAAAAAAAATAAAAAATAAAAAAATAAACACAGCGGCAGCGTGACCTTCGACGAGATCGTCGGCGTTGCTCGCGTCATGAGGCCTCGCTCCCTCGCCAGAGATCTCTCCGGAACCATCAAGGAGATCCTGGGAACCGCCCAGTCTGTCGGCTGCACTGTGGATGGGCGCCATCCCCACGACGTCATTGACGACATCAACAGCGGCAAAGTGGAGTGTCCGTCTGAGTAGACAGGAAGTGGTTTTTCAATAAAACGTTAAGTCAGAAAAAAAAAAAAAAATTAATTACCTTTTCTCATTAATTACCTTTTCTCATTAATTACCTTTTCTCAATGGTTCCCATCAGACCATCCTCCACTTGGTTTAAATCACTAGACTCCCACATATCCAGATTTCTCTGGAAAAACAAGCCATCCCGCATTAGTCTAAAAACTTTACAACAGACCAAAGACAGAGGTGGGTTGGACCTGCCAAATTTTAATCAATATTTCTTATGTAATAGGCTGCGATGCATCTCCAAGTGGCTTAATCCAAGTTCTTTGGATGAGCCATGGCTGGATGTTGAGCAAGCATTGTGTGAGGATTTAGTCATCTCTGATTTACCATTCATCAGCTCAACTGTCAAGTCATATAAGTGTTTTAAAAGCATTAACATCAGCTCCAGTTTAACGGCTTGGTGGGAATTCCTGAAAGTAACCAAGTCTGTGCTTATTCCATGTAAGCTCACACCCATCTGGAACAATCCTGACTTCCTGCAAAACAAAAAGATGATAAACTTCCCTCGGTGGAAGAATAAAGGAGTAAAGCAGTTAGAACATATAGTAGAAAATGGAAACTTTCTGCCATTTGATGCAATTTCTTCATGGTATGAATTCAGCAGCACCAAATTCTTAGAATACCACCAACTTAAATCTATCATAAGTAAGAAATACACCACTGACCAACTAAACTTACAGTTACCTATAAGGGTTGCAGAATTCCTAAATCTTAAGGCCCCGAAGCTACTGTCCAAAATATACAGATTACTATTGAAGCTAGAAGATTCCATCTCTCTCCCAACTTCTAAATGGGAAGCAGACTTATCCAGCAACTTCAATCAAAATGAATGGTCACAAATCTGCTCAAACACATTCAAAATGACTAAGAATTCAAGCATGCAATTAATACAATTCAAAATTCTACACAGAACTCATTATACGGGACACAGGATGTTCAAGATGGGTCTGTTACACTCACATATCTGTTCACACTGTACTGACAACATGATTGACAGCTACTACCATGCCTTATGGTCTTGTCCACCTGTCCAGAGATTCTGGCTCCAGGTATGTAAAGATCTGTCAGACTGGTTTAAATGTAATATCCCTGCAAACCCCAAATTGTGCCTATTGAGTCACTTAGGTGAAAATAACATAGGGTTTAATTTAGCAAAACCAATCCTCAGCAGCCTGTGCATTGCAAAGAAAACTATCCTTGTGAACTGGAAAAGCAAACAGAATCTGTGTATCCAGCAGTTTAGAAATCTGTTATTAGATTACATCAGCATGGAAATGATGTCTGCCTCCTCAAAGGATCAGTCAGTTGAATTTCACTCTCTCTGGTCTCCTGTGATCAGCTCCATCACTTAGTGTAGGGGGGAGAGTGTGACCTCATCCCGCTCGGGGCTGGGGAGTGGCTGGGTGGCTCAGGTGGCTATGGGTCTGGGGTGGACCCCTGGACGGGGATCTTGGCTGCTTCATTACTGGGGGGGCTAGGCTTCCAGACCTGGCGGGAGGCCTTGGGTTGATCAATGGTTGGAGTTGCCTTTTGGCGGTGGGGCGAGGTCGCTGGCGGGGGCTGGATCGGCGGGTATTGGCTCCGTGACGGGTGGCTGTGCCGCTGTGGGGTGGGCGGGGTGCGGGTCCTGGGCTCCGGTGCCCGGGGCTGTCCCCTGCTTCTCGGGGATGGGGGGTCGGCCCTGCCGTGGGGGGGTTGGGCTGACCTGGACCTGCCGCTGCAGTGGGGGCGGGTCCGTGCCCTGGTGCCCGGCAGAGGGACCCGGGCCCAAGATAGTTGAGGATGGGGGGGTGCCTGTGTACATATGGGGTGTGTATGGAGGAGTGTAGTGGTACATGAATGTATGGGGGGTAGGGGTGCGTGTATGTGGGAGTGTGTTGAGGCATGTATGTGTGGGGGTGTACGTATGAGGGAGTGCGGTGGTGTATATGCGGGGTGTGTATAGAGGATTGTAGCGGTACATGAAGGTATAGGGGGTGAGGGGTGTGTGTATGCGGGAGTGTGTGAGGGGTGTTGGGGTGGAGGTTTAGGGGACTGTGATAGTACATGAGTGTGTGGGGTGTAGGAGGTGTGTGGTGGTTTATATGTGGGGGGTTTATGGGGAGTGTAGTGGAGCATGAGTTTGTGGGGGGTAGGGTTGTGTGTAAGGGGGAGTGTGTTAGGGCATGTAGGTGTGGGGGTGGAGGTTTTGGGGCGTGTGATAGTACATGATTGTGTGGGGGGTTGGGGTTGTGAATGAGGGAGTGGGTGGTGTGTGTGTGTGTGTGTGTGTGTGTGTGTGTGTGTGTGTGTGGGAAGGGGGAAGGGCTTGTGTGTGGATAATCTGGTGTTAAATGCATGGGAGATAGGGGTGTGTATATAGAGGAGTATTGAGATGCATGTGTATGGGGGGTAGTGGCCCGTGTGTAGGGGGGAGTGGGGGGGTGCATGTGTATGTAGGTGTATAGGGGGGTGAAGGGTCATGATTATGAAGGGGGTAGGACTTCAGTGAGAGAAGTGGGGAGTTGTGGTGGTTTGTTCTAGGGTAGGTAGAATGAGAAGGGGTGTTTTGTGATGGGCAGGGAGGTGAGTGGGATGTAGGGTTTTGGAGGTGGACTAATCTTTTGGCCGTGTATCTGTTAGAATGGGTGTGTATGTGTATAGATGTATGTGTGGGTCTGTAGGTGTGTGTGTGTGTGTAGATGTGTGTGTATACCAGGCTGATGGTGAGGGGGTGTGAATGTGTTGGTGTGTAAAGGAGAAGGGAATGCAACGTGTCTCTGGGTGGGGGCGTCTCCTAGGGGTGTGGGGGCGGTGGGCCCTTGGTCTGTCTCTCCTTCTCCCGCCCCTCCTCTTCTTTGCCCCCCCCCCCCACTTTTGCATGTGGTTCGTTGGTGCCTTCTGGGGCCGGTGGCGGCTCCTTTATTGGGGTTGCTGAGGGCCCTGGTTGTTGAGGCAGCTGCCCTTGGCCTGTCCTGGCCTTCGGGGGCCCCGGGAATGGGGGACGTGCCTCGTGCCGCAAGTGGCTCATCTTCTTGAGGGAGGCGCGCTTCCCTCGGGACCTAAATCCCCGGACTCCCCTCCTTCCCTTCTTCCACCACACACAGGCAGGGCGTTGGGAGGTGGACACGTTGATCTGGATGGTGAGAGATGCCATCAAGGTGGTTTCGATCGCTGCACCCAGCATCGGTTCACCTCCCAGTTTTAATTACACTTAGTCAACATAACACAAAAAACACACACTGACAACACATGGACATATTTTGGGGGGCGGGCCATGCAGTGTGCGGTGGGCGGGGCTGCTTTGGTGGTCCCGCTCCCAACATGATGTGGTTACTTCTTCCCAATTTTAATTGCAAACAACACACACTTCACAATCATTCATAAGCTGGGAGGGAGGGGGTGACAATGGGGTCCTGCCACGCCCCTATTTCTGGGGCTGTGCCGGAGGAGTTTGGGCGGGGGAGTGGTGCTGTTCAGGGGGCCTGGGTCTGGGCTGGCCTGGCGGGGGTGGGACTGCTGCTGGCCCTGGGTGGTGCTGGATCGGCTGCATGTGTGGAGTGGTGGGGGGGCATTGACAGGGGTGGGGGGTAGTTGTGGGGCCCTGATCGGGGCCCTCCTATCCCCTGCTCCCCCGGGGGTATCTCACAGGGGACACGTTGGGAAAGAAAGGTGAGGGCGTGCATGAGCCAATGGATGAAGTGGTGACTGAATGTTAGGGTAGAGGGGGGGTGGGGGGATCAGGGTGAAAGAATTTAGGAAAGTGGATGGCCGCTGGGATAGGAGGAAGGGGGGGTGTATGCAGATGGGTGGGGGTGTGTATGTGGGGTTATGTTGGTGGTACAGGGAAGTGATGGGGTGGGTGTACAATGAGGAGTGTGAATGTGGATAGAGGGGTGTAGGGAGGTATGTGTGTGTGTAGAGTGGGGTATGCGTGTATGGAAGAATGGGTGATTATAGAGGGAGCAGGGATGTGTGTGTGAGGGGGTGTGTGTGTATAAAGAACGGGGGTAGGAGAGTGAGTTTGAGCGTGTGTAAGAGAATGGGTGTATAGGGTGTGTTTAAGGAGGAAGTGTGGATGCGTGTGGGTGGGGGTAGGTGGGTGGGTGCATGTGTGCGTGTGCGTGTGTGTGCACATGTGTGTGCACGTGTGTGCATATGTGTGTGTGTGTGTGTGTGTGTGTTTGTGTGCGTGGAGGGTCTTGGTGCTCGGGGAGCGCTGCTGGTGCGCTGGGGTGCGGCCTGGCTGCCGCTCGGTGGCGGTCTGGGGATCCCGGCCCTCGTCGGTGTGGGCTGGGCCCTCTGCCTGCGGGGGTGGGGGGTTGCTTCTGGGCTCTTGGGGCCGTGGGGCCCGCGCTCTGTCTGCCCTGGGTGGCCGGTGCCCGGCGGGGCCGGTCCTCGCTGGTCCGGGCCTGCTGGGGCCTGTTCCCCCTGACTGCGGGGGACTCTGGCTGGGACCCCCCTCTGCCTCCTCCTGGGTCGGTGCATGGCTGGCTCCGGGGTGGGGCGGTTGGGGTCTGCGCCTGGGGATGGCTGCCGATGGCCCGGGTCTCAGGGGTACTCCTGGCGTGCCCTTTTGCCTTTGTGTGGGAGGGGTCACACTGGCATGATCACCTTTTCCGGAACACGTTCCACTCTGCATGTTCTGCATGTGACACAGTCACCGAGTTGTCTGCAGGTTTATTCACTAACAACAGCTAGTTTTCTCATTTCTGTTTGTTTCTCATTTATATTTAACTTTTTAGATTCATAGTTTAGTTACTATGATCTAAAGTTGGCTTGTATGTGTATGTATATGTGTTAATACTGGCAAGTGCGTATATGTTTGTACGTATGTATGTGTGTGTATGTGTGTGCATAGAGGTGTGTGTGTATATGTATGTATGTGTATATGTATATGTGTACATATGTATATATATGTGTATATATATATATTATGTGTGTATACGTGTGTGTATATGTATGTGTATGTATGCGTGTGTATGTGTGTGTATATGTATGTGTGTGCCTGTATGTGTGTATGTATACATCTGTAGGTTGTTTTCTTTCTTTTTGTTTTTGGGTTATTTTTTAGTTGTTGTTTTTTTCTCTCCCTTTTCTCTCCCTTTATCTCTTTCCCTTTTCTTATGAGGTGTTTCTTCTCCTTTCTCTTTCTGTCTTTTGTCTGTCCTCTCTGGTCCAGCAGTACAAACTCTACAATTCAAACAACAATACAAAATAAACATAGAAATAAAATAAAAATTCAGAAAGTCAAGGGGATCATTATATCTATAAAGCTTCCCTTGGCAGAGAAAATTTGCTCAGCAGAACACAGCATCCAGACCATCATTCTGCTTGCCTAAATGCTGGACAAGACAAAAAAAAAAAAAAAAAAAAAGAAACAGGAGATTGTCTTCATGGACGTGCAGCAACTGTGTAATGCTTCATGTCAATGTGGAGTAAAATCTCAGAGAAAATGTTTCACACACCTGCATGAATCTATTAAGGACGTTCTGTGATTACATTTAAAGAAGTTAAAAGAATTTTTTTTTTTTTATTTATTTTTTTATTACAGTTGTGCTCATATTTATTCATACCCTTTCATTAAAGAAGAAAAAAAAACAACTGCCTGTAAAATAAGCTGAAATTGACAGAAGTAATAATAAATAAAAACATTTATGAACATCATTACATTATTTTCCAATTCTGGTTCAATAGAAATATTTTTTTAAAAAGCAAACAAATAAGATAATTTATTACATCACTCATAAACTAATATTTTGTTGAACAATCCTTTAAAGTGGAACTATTATATGCATTTCAGGCTGATTTATTTTTTATTTCTGAGACCAGAAGGGCTGGGATTGATCGAGTTATTGTCACAAATCGCTTTATTTACTTCAGACCGACCCTCTCCGTAGGCTGTTAGATCAGCCTGTGGATAAAACGAGTGGATTGAGACTCTTCCGCATTAAGCCCCGCCCCCGCCACTGCACTACATCAGGAGCGCGCACCGCAACTGCTTTCGCCGTCATTGTAACATCTCATAAACAGAAGGATTAGGCTAATATGAACTCAATAAAAAAAACAAAATACAATGTCAGCACATAGCATACAGCCCTACATGTTGGAACCTGAATCAGACCCTGAAAACGAAGTGGAAAACAGCAACCCACAGCAACGAATGCAGCAGGATGTCTCTCTTTGGTAAACTCACCAGCCATCGTTGGAAATAACTTTATCCGACATTTTCCACCCGCCTGATGTATTTGTACATGCCCTTGTTAACCAGTAGAAGGTAACCAATCACTGAACCTTATCCCCCGGGACGTCACAAGGATTTCCAAGTAGAAAAAACTATCTAATACGACACGTTTTTCATCGCCATGGAAACCGAACAGAGAGTGTGCTGGAACTAAAACTCAAACATGCGTTTAGGTGATAAAAAACAGTGTTGTTCACATGTCTGATGAGGATTCAACACTGTAACACTGTAGAAAGCTCAGAAAACTCAAAATACCATAATAGGACCCATTTAATGTTTCCGCTCCAGTCAGGTGTTTTCTGTTCCTCTCAGTCAGACTTCTGCACCTGTTGACAGGTATTTTGTCCCACTGTTCAACAGAAAAGTGCTCTAATTTGTCCAGGACCAATTTGTTTGTTTGTTTTCTTTCTTTCTTCAACTCAATTCAATGAAAAAAAAATAGTGTCTTATATTACTAAATTATATTTTTGCAAATTTTTAGTTCTGTTTCAGCTTAATTCTCATAAGATTAGGAGCTTTTTTTTCATCCAAGTTCCAGGAGCTGCATGAGCTGGCAGAGTCGTACAAAAATATAAACTCTAACTCATTATTCTACTTTCATACACACACACACACACACACACACACACACACACACACACACACACACACACGCACACACACACACACGTGCATGTACAAATACACAAAGCTATTACAGCAGGAGGTGAAGGTTGTGGTTCACACTAATTACTGTACCCTCTCTTCAGCACAGATCTAACTGGAGATGAATGAAGGAAGTTGACTGCGCCAAGGAAACTGTTTATGGTTAAACACAGGTCAGTGGATTCTGACCTTTTCCATCTGCAACAACCCACTGTGACAGGACATGATGCTGTGGCAAAGCAAAAAGTCAAGACTTTTGCATTTCAAAGGATCCTGTTTGTTGACTTGCCATCAAATATAACAGGCTAATCCTAAAGCCCAGTCTTTCCTCCCCGCCTCCAGCCTTCCTCTGACATCCTCACATGATAGTAAGCAAGCACCACCGATTGACATTTGCCATATTGGCTGGTGTTGTTTGATGTTGGTGTGGCTGGTGCATAATTTATCAGCACAAGAGGACACCTGGCAAGATGCAATATTGGATCAATTTCTTTCTAATTACATTTGGATTGGACGGCTGGATTGTAACAAGGAGCAGAAAAAGAAACAAAATCCTTCAGATTCGTCAAAATCCTTCATGACGTGGTCTGTCTCCTGATGCTTTGTGCTGTATTTTCTCCCTATAAGAACAAGAAAAGCCCATTTGACAAATTGCCACTGACTTGCTGGACTATGATGGCATGTGGTCTTACACTCCTCCTGTCTCCACACACACACACACACACACACACACACTGTATGTAGGCTGAGGGCGCAGGTGGCGAGCTGCTCATCAAAGCCCAGGATCCAATCTAACCAACGTCAGCAAACCAGTGGATTTATAATTGAATGATGAAAAATAAAGGCCCACACAGACACGTGGGGAGTCCAGACCAAACGGGGGAGGTAAGGTGACGAGTCCATCCAGAGGTCATATTTAAAGGAGCAGTAAATAGTTTTATCAGCAACAACTTACTGCAATCACCATGGAGAAATATCAACACTGTCAGAAAGCACCAAAAGATTTATCAACCAACTCACAGCCTGACAGATTGACTGCGCCATGATGGAACACAGCAATATGAGCCCCTGCATAAATGGGAAAATTTGCATTCATAACTCAAAGGCTTTTCTGTTCCCTCTGGGTGCCCATTATTCTTCTTGAAATAAACAAACCACAGATGAGATCGATGTCTTTCATAACAGCCAATAGAGTGATGATGAATACTACAGACAACAATCTGTAGATCCTCAAAAAAAACCTTTAGGAAAATCCTTTTAACAAGTCATCTGCACTGCATCGCCCACATCTAAGTTACAGTATGTTTAAGCAGTCAGGGAACATTTGGGAGCAACGTAGCGTCACATCACTTGTCAAGAAAACGTTTTTTTTAAGCAGCGTCTGTCTTGAAGACAGTAGGAAGCAGCGTGTGGTAAATTATCCTCATTTTTTAATTTTTTGTTGTTTTTTTCTTCTCTCTATGGAGAACTGCAGACTTCTCAAAGGGGAGGAAATTAAATGAGCACAAAAGTTTTCACATCACAAACAACATGCAACTATTAGGATTTTATTTATGTTTCACACTTTATTCAAGTACTATTAACATTCCTTCTTGTGTGTTACACTCTGACGTGATTTATCAGAAGCAGCTTTTATAAGCCGACTTGTATTAAAGCACATTTTGGTTAGATGATTTACCAAACTTAACCAAAGTAGTTTTCTATATTCTTTAAAGCTTTAATGGAACTTGAACCAAGATGTTCCTGAGGACTATGGTGTCAGTCAAGTTTATAAGTTTAAAATCTGTATTAAGAAAGAAAACAAGCAAAAAACACTGTAAGCAGCTAGCTAAGGATGCAAAACGCTGATTTAAGTAGCAAGAAACTAAAGGGTTTAGCAGATATCTCTCTTCACTTTGCACGAAAAATTAAATAATTCCTTTGGTTTTCTTTGTTGTAACAATATTATCGAAAAATCTTAGTGTTGGAATAAAGATTTTGCTCGCACAAAAACCACAATATCTTTTCATTTCATTCAACACCTGCTGTCTTGTAACTTACTTATCAGATATGTAAAATGGTTGCTTAGCACTGCAGACGCCACGAGAATATACATCCAGTTTATAGGTTAAATATCTGACAGATTATCTACCCATCTATGTGTCTATTAATTTGAACTTTGAATTTCCTTTTTCCTTTTATAAAACACCCGCTGTTTGTTAGCTACTTGTCACATACAGATGCTAATGTTTTCTTTGCAAATATCTAACCTAACTGAGAAAACGCTAAATATCAATCAGCCAGCCAGTCATTGGTAGTTTTTTCTCCTTCTGGGGCTCAAAACATCTGCATCCTGTGGGCTACTTTTCCCAAAAATATGCTAATAGTTTTTTAACAAAAAGCTAAGCTAAAAGTTAAAAGACATCTGATTGACTATCTACCTCTATCTAGCTAACAGTTTTAGCTCTATCACTAACTTCCTTTGTAAGTCTCAAAACACTTGTTTTGTTAGCTTCATGCCATGTTTGCTAATGGTTGCTAATAAAAAAAAAAAAATCTAACATAGGTAAATAAAGGCTAAAGTCTCTACATAGTTAAGGAAAATCCTGAACTTCCATCAATAAATTTGTTTCCTTTTGGGTCTCAAAACACCCGTTGTCTTGTGAGCGTCACAAAAAATTTACTAATGTTTGTTTAACAAAAAGCTTAACTAAGTAAAAATAAAACTGAGGGATAAATAAGGCAATTAATTAAAACCTTGTCAATAATTGTATTTCCTTCTAGGTTTCAATAAAACCCACCAGATACCTATGCTAATATTTGCTTAGTCAGAAGAAAAGTCAGGTCAAAAAAGCCAAATATTAGTTTATTTCTGTAATTATCTTAATGGGTTTCATAGCTGTTGTCATGCTGACGTGGGGGTGAGCACCCAAATGCAGGAGACTGGAGCCAGAAATGCAGAAAAGCAGTTTTCAATCCGGAAAAACAAAACTGAGGGTATGCCGAGTCAGGAGGTAACCAAGACTAACAAAAATGAACCAGCAGTCAGGAACAGAAACCAAGGGGTATAAACACACAGGAACAAAACGAGACACAGGTGAAGTGAATGAACTAGAATGAAGACCAGGTGAACTAATAAACAGGAAACCAGACATGAGGGACCTAAACAGATACAACAGATGCAGATAAAGATACAAAACAAGAAACCAAAATTAAAATGACAAATTACACATCATGATAGTACCCCTGAGTACCCCAAGAGTCCTGAGATGGGTGGGAGGAGTGACCAGGGCAAAACAGAGTCCAGGAGGTCAAGGTGGCAGGTGACTTTGTTCTGGGGGACGGCCCGGAAGGAAGGTCTGGTTCCGGAGGTAGGCCAGATGGCCGGGAGATGGGGGCAGGCCTGGCTACGGAGGTCGAGCGGGTGGCTGGACGGACAGCAGGCTTGGTTCTGGGGGATAGCGGGGAGGCCACACGGACAGTAGGCTTACTACTGGTTGATGGACGGGAGGCAGACTTGGATCCGGAAGACGGCCGGGACGGCTAAGGGTCAGCGAGGCACGTTTTCCCAGGTGGGCCAATGAGCGAAGAGAAGGCAGGAGCAGTGAAGACAGGGGACCAACCTCTCTGGGGACTGGGGGTGAAGGAGGAGTGACCTCCTCGTTGTGCACTGGGGTCAGAAGAGGAGTGTCCCTTTCCAAACCCCCTTGGCTACATGGACCAGAGGAGGAACGTCTGTTTCTTGGACCCCCTAGGAGACAGGGATTAAAGGGAGGAGCGTCCATTTCCGGGATCCCCTCGGAAACAGATCAACAGCCCCGATTAGAATCTGGGTGCTGGCGTGGGTCCCTGCAGCACCGGTCGGGACATGGGAGCTGGTGTGGGCCGTGGAGCTGGCGGCAACACCGGAGACGTGGACCATGGTACCAACGACGACGCCCATGACGTGGACCTTGGAGCAGGCGGGGATGCACCAGACATGGACCATGAAGCCGATGGCTTCAGAGTCAGTCTGGTTCCCCAGAGCTGTGACTGAGCTTTCATCTCCTCCGGCTCTCTTTCATCATCCAGTCCAAGCAACATGCCCACCAGTTCACTAGATGTTATGCTAACTATAGGTTGTTACTTACAGCAGTTAGATGACCTTTTTCTTCCGGCACGTGAATGAGGAGAACTGTAATACAATACCACAATACAGTAATTCTTCCTGGGAAGCACATCTGCGAGCATTTTCTTCCTCTTTTTCAAACAAATTATAACCCTGCCTCTGTATTTTGTGTTAAAACAGTCAGTTTTTATTATCAAGGCCAATGCTCTTATTTGGAACAAGTTAGATTAGCAGCAAATGTGTCCATACATACACAGCAAGATTTGGCATAATTTTTTTTCTGCTAACAGTTGAGACAACAGTGGGAAAGAGGGAGAAAAGGAAGAGAGTTAATTAGCATTCAGTACAAAGTAGGGCTTGACAATACTACTGAAGCCTGGGAAAGCCTTAGTGGGCTTCACTTATCTGCCAAAATGGCACAGCTTGTTATGTGTTTGTTGACCTATTATTTTACTGAAAAGTTAAACATATGATGTCTAAACAGATTCCTGGAAAAGAAATAACTTTTTCTCGGTCCACACAAAATGACTATAATTTAAAACTGTATGATGAGGCATTGTTTTTAATACATTCATTCACCCTAAATTTCAAAATCAGTTTGCAGCAGAAACGAACATGCAATTTATACTTTATATGAGGCTGTAAATATATCCAATTTTGCCCATTGAGAGCTGGCTACTGGCAGGACAAAGTTCTCTAAACACAGGAACTGAAAATGCACAGCTATCTGTACATTGCTTGAATAGAATGTCAATCACATAAATCAGTGTAGATACAAATATTTCCATTCATAGGAAATGAGGTGTGCTCAACCTCAGACAAAAGGAAAAACATACTGGATGTATAAACAGGAAAGCCTTATAAAAATCTGTTGGTGCTCTCAATTATAAAGGTTGGTGGTTTGTTTCACTTCCACTATTCTAATGATTGATATTTAATGTGAATATTTAGTGCATGTTTTTTCATGTATAAATATTTGCAAATGCCCAATGTCATACTAAGAGTAACACCATTTTTTTCAGTCAAAATACACTCCGATATAGAGGCCCTTCTCTCTGGAACCATCTTGCATCGTCCTTAGAAACTGTATCAATAACTGACTCTCTAAAAAAAACAGTAAAAAAAACACTTTTACTAAAACAATTGTAAACTGATAGAGTGTGATATAAACTAACATAAGACATTCAATTAATATGTTAATTATTATGTCTGTTTGAGGTGGCTTTATATTACCTGTTTGGTCTTCTCACTCTCCTGCACAGTATGTTTCTTAGAATATTGATATAAATGCATCCGTTGTTGTATGAATAAAAAAATTAAATAAAAAGTAAAAATAAATAAAAATGGATATTTTTGGGAACCTAAACATGCTCTTCTTGCAGCCTTGAGCAGATAAAAAGTCAATTAGGGCCTCACTATTATATAAGAGTTATTATAGTTTCACATTTGAGTAAAACTCTAAATACTGATGATGCCACATCTCTGCTGGATGCTGCAAACAAACACTGAATCACACAGACAAATAACCTGTTAATGCAGGTCTGCAGTAAAAAAGAAAGAAAACATTAATAGTTTGCAGTTCCCTCTCTGCTGTGCTTCAGCTCTGCCTTCAAAGCTTGGCTGTGCAGAGGAGTCATGCAAAGACCCGTTGTAACCACAGTAAATGGTGGAGCTTAATCCTGAAAAATCTATTAGATTACCAACGTATTTGAGCACTGTCACTCATATGGTTAATAAATTCTCATGAAAGGTAGTTTGTAACTCTGTGGGGTAAATTGTGATCTATAGCTTACCTTTTATATGATAGATGGAGGTTTTACAGGCATTTATATCACTTCCAGAAGGTTTACAAACCAGCCACAAAATATTTTGTTTGTCAGAGATTTTATATCAGGGGTGTCAAAAAGTTGAGCTTTACAGTCTGCTGTCCTGCAGGGTTTTCATGTTTCCCTGCTCCACCACACCTGACTCATATTAAATGGATCCAGCAGCCTACAAAGTTCTGTATAGCGACTCATTAATTTGAGTCAGGTGTGTTGGAGCATTGAAACATAGAAAATCTGAAGGATTGTAGCCTTTGAGGACTGCTTTATGTTGTAAATCCACAACAAATTATCCATAATTATATGATTATTTATCAAATTTTCATAACAAAAAATAATTGCTATCACTGCCATGTTGGTAAGAGGCCTCCATTTTGGCCTAGAAACTATAACAAAGCCTCTTCCTGTCAAACCTTCGACCAATTACATATATTAAATGGATGATCATGCCCGATCAGGAGCAGCCAAAGATGACAGGAAAGGTCAATGTGTGTGAAAAAAAACTAAAATATTGGTCCTCTAAGGTCAGAATAAAGCAAAGAAAAAGTTTTTAATCCAAAGTGGCACCAAAAACAGCTAAGTTGATTCTGTGAGGAGGTAAACAGCATAGACAGACTTAGGCTTTATTGTCTCTGAGGGGAAACTCTTGTCCACAAACAGGACCCCTGAACTCCTATCACCAAGAAGGCAGTACTTCACAGACCCTAACAATACTGCACCAAACACAACATACTAACTCAGCAGGCTCTGTTGTTTAGGGCCCCTATGACCGCATCAGGCTTTTTCCAAACCTAGCCTTCCTGTAATGTCCTATATCTACACCCTGAGAGCAATGGTGTGAAGTGTTCCAGTTAGGTTGGATGTGGGCCAATGATATTTGCAGCAGTGTTGGGTGTACCTTTCAGTTTAGTCTGGTTTTTAACAAAGAGCATGTTATAAAAACATGTGGAACAATAAAGTAGGAAAGATTGGAGGATTCATTCAGTGACAGAAGGAAACAACTGGAGATAGACAAAGAACTAGGTATAATTGAGTAAACAGCTTGTGTTGTGTGTCCGTCTCAATGCCAGTATTTTTGCAAACTAAGACTTGAGAGAACAACATGCAGGTGAGAAAAGGATCGGTCACTGTTGATCTGAGGGTTGTTTCTAAGAGGACTTTTAATGAAATTCTCTCTTGGTTCTCTGGTTGGCCTTCATTGTGCTATATAGGCGGTCCTCCAGTTACACGGTTCTCAACTTACGTTGTTTCGACTTTACGGCGCTCATCAAAATAGAGCAAGTTTTGAAGTTATGAGGGTCCATATAAGCTCTTATGATGCGTGACGCCCAGGCTGAGACGATGCCTCAGTGTGTATTTTAATTGCCTGTACTGTTTTCCTATTAATATGATGTGTAATACATGTATTCAGATGATCATTTAGTGATCAAGGGGGCCATATGGGGTATTTAAGGATAAAATCCGACCTGCGTGGAATTTTGGGACACGTCGCAGCGGTATGAACAGAACTCGTTTGTAAACCCAGGATCGCCTGTATCTATTTTTACCTTAATTTTATATCATTTTAGCCTTAAATTCTGACAACTGAGGCTGACTTGAGAAAAAAAAAAATCCTGTGTTTAAAGGTTACACCCACATTTTTAAAAAGAGCAAAAAAATTGCTAGTTTTTTAAAGGGTTAAAATGCTGCTTAATGTCCCATGCTGACTGACTTTTGCAGAAAACACATATCCACAAAGATCTTATTTAAACAATTGAGCATAAAGTATTAAAATACTGCATATCTTTTTTTTATTCTATTTCCTTCAGAGCCACTATGTACCAATGAACGCCTGTCCACAAATATAAACGCAGTGTCTTTCAGCAGGAACACCTTAAGCGGGAGATGTTTAATTTAAAACTCTTTTGACACTAATCTATTCATAACACAAAGACCTCCACAAGGGGTCAGTTAATCTACAGTGGCAACGAACAGTACATTAGGTTTTATATGGTTCAGTGAGCTAAAGGAATTTGGTGATAAAGTATGAGGGGCAGTGAGAGTGTGTGAATGCTTGCAATAAATTCACACAGACATTCACCCCTGAGGTTGAATCTGGTTTCTTTTTTTATGGTCATTTATGATGTTTTCTATTTCTAGACTGCTCTGAAATGATGCATCTCATATCTAAAGATCAATAAAGCACCTATCAAGTCTTAAAACTGTGATTGGATTAGATAATTAATTATATTTTGACATAAGGACAAGACATTATATCATTGTCGTATAGTTAATTATTTCTCTGAAATGCAGTATAGTTTAGTATCGTATTGTTTTTCACAAGGGGAGCGCACTCTGGGGCAAGGACAACATAAATCATCTGGATCCACACCAAAATTGAATGTCTTCTCTTTCGTCCACACTCCATCTCGCCACAAAGTTGCATGAAAAATACTTTATCACAGTCGCTTGCTTCTAATCTGCAGTGAAGGAACAAACATTCACCCAGTTCAAGAACAATGAGGTTTATTTTGTCGGTATTCTTCAATTCTTCAACCACCTCCATAACATTTTTTTTAGGTCAACCTCATGCATCTAAAGCAGCGTGGAGTGAGGCGCAGACTCCACCAAGTCCCCCAAAGCTTTGTGTTGCCTCAGACACCAAACAGTTTGCAGAAGATCCTTTAAACCCTGTAAACTGTGACGTTGGGCCTCCTGGACCAGGTTTCTTTTATCCCAGCACATCTCACATGTGATCAATAGGCTTACTTGGGAAATGCCAATCTTCAAATATCTCAAACTCCTTATAAATGCTTCTCCAAGTCATTTCAAAACGCTGTTTTTAATGCTGTGGTGTTGCTTCTTTCTCACAGGGGTGACTGCTGCCTGTACAAATGCAATTATTTCAGCCCAAAGGCGGGTTGGATGGCGTGTTTATACACAGCATTCAATCACTGGGATCACCTTCATTGGGTACCTAATTTAACATCATCATCCGCCAATCTGATGGTAGCAGCTCAGTGCATTTAGACATTTATACATGGTTAAGATGGCTTGCTGACTGAGTACAAGAAATGGTAAGAAAGAGACCAAAATGCCTTATTGATGTCAGATGTCAGAGAAAAGGGGGACTGGTTCGAGATAATGGGAAGAAAAAAACCTAAATCACAAATAATAATGATGAGACTATCTCAGAAGATACACACAAGAACACATCCAACCTTGAAGTAGGTGTGTTACAGCAGCAGTAGACTCCACAGGGTTTCACTCCTGTAAGCCAAAAGATGAATAGATACTTCATAAATAAATAAAAAATAAATAAAGTACTTAAGTGACAAAGTAAAAAAAAAAAAAGAAAAAAAGTGATGTTTGGTAAAAGAATAGGGTAAAAACTAAATATAAAAAGAGTATACAGTAGTCTGTCAGATTCCCCAAGATCTTTTTTTTTTTGTTGTTGTTGTTCTTAAGGCCTCAAACACAAAACATGATTGGTGATTCTTCAGCTTGGTCTCGAACAGAACTTTCTCCTTGTGGGTCTCAGGTGCATGCTTTTGCACTTTTCCTGCTGCACGGTTGAATGGATAGTTTTAATGAACAGCTGATTGAGGTGGTGGTATGCACACACACGTGTGTGTGGCATTTAGACACAAACTCTGTCGCGCGCATAACCCCACACTGCTGTGAACAAAGCTTAAATATGACACACCTGAGTCAATCGTTCACTGCACATAAAAACACAGCTACCCCGTCACGGACGAAGCTTCTCGTGGAAAACTGATCGAACCAAAACGGACTTGTCTTGCAGCCTCGAAAACAAGAACAAAGTTCTTGTTTCTTGTATAAAACAGGCTTAAGAGTGACATCACTGCTTAAAAAGTGGCATGTGTTAATGAAGTGACAGGACATGTGATATTCCTGTTTTATGACCACAGTATGACCTTCGGTGCCGAAGTAGTGGCCACGTCCCCAATATCCTACTAACAATCTGATGGCCCTCGCTGGGAAGAACTTCACGCGTCTGTCTCTAGATCAGCTCCTCTGTGAGGATGGAGGACATCATCAATGATGGCCAGTAGCTTGTCCGGTGTCCTCCCTGCACCCCTCACTAAAACCTCCAGCTCCATCCAGACCAATCACATCAGCCTGTTTCGGTCCCTTGGATAGAGCTAAAATACTCTTTTCTCCACTGGGTACCTTGATGCGTCCAGTTTTTCCAATGGAATTTCTCTCCTGAGCTTCACAACATATTCTTCTATTATTACAGATCATTTTGGCATGCGTAAGCGAAAAACCCCACTGGATTGCTGCCGGATGATGAATAATCTCCCTCAAATGGAGCTAGCCTCAATCTGAAACGTTTCAGCAGAGCTCATTTCATTCATTCAGCTCCCAACCCAAACAGGACGAACTGGTCATCTGGACATTCAGGGCATCTCTCAGTCACTTTACATGCTGTGTCGGTGTACACACACTAAAATTTTATACATATGTGTCATATTTAAGAAAAGTTTGATCCAAAGGACAAGTTTGCATTGTCACATAGGAAATAAACAAACTTTTAATATCATAATTTGTGTTTTTTCTTCTGGTGAAGCTGTAGTGATGAAAGCAATCCATTTTTTTTTACATCTTTAAGGTTTGTCTCAAACCAAAGCAAAGTATTTTGGAACATATTTCCATTCCCACTACTGAAAAACAGATCTCAAACCTAAGTGTAGGCGATCTTTTATAGTTGCATGTCAATGTCCCAAACACCTTTGGGAAGACGAAATTACCACATTGCATGGAGGATATTTGCAATTTGAGCTAGATTTAGCAGCATAAAAGTCAAGTAACCACACCTGGTTTTATAGAGTCACAGCTTTCTCACATGCCGTAAAGCCAGAGCAATTTTATATGAGAACGTAGGTGGTTTAATGAAACAATTACCAGTGGATGGAAACAGCTTAAAATCACATTTCTAACTTTTCTACATGCTGACACTTGTTGTCATTCACACAATACTGTGTCAAGAGACAAGGAGATAGGACCCACATGCTGGGCAACATTTGGGAAGCAGGTGGACAAATTAAAGCAAACCTTTATGTAATAAACTAAAGATGCTGCAAAAAAGGATTTTCAAAGAACAAATTTCAAATAAAACAAGACAAAAACAACAAACAAATAATGATCAAACAGAGAACAAAAGGACACCTGGCAGATGAGAAACGAAGGGACTCTTAATGAGCAGCAGGTGTGGACATCAGTAACAGACGCAGGAAGTAAATACACTGCGAAAAAAAATATAGGGAACACCTAAACAACACAATATAACTCCAAGTCAACCACACTTCTGTAAAATTGAACTGTCCACTTAGGAAGCAACACCAATTGACATAAACATGTTTATTTCTACTGGGAACTTGGTCTTTTTAACATGGGGGTCTATGGGGATTCGCTCTGTTTTGGAGCCCCTTGTGGATGAAGGGGGAACTGCAGTTTTCTGCACTTCTGCATAGGCTTCATTCATCACCGGAGGTTGCCGCTTGATTAAAAACCATTAGTTCCAGAAAAGTGCAGCCTAGCTGATATTAATGACTGCAAATGTGTTTTTAAAGTAGTTTCTGTGAGAAAATTACCACAGCATGTAATACTGCAAGACAGGAAGGGACGCAGGACAAGGGAGACGGTGTTGTGATGAAAAAAAGCACCCAGTCGCATGAAGCGCAGTAACAGCATCTCGCCTTTAGGTGGCGTGTATGTTTTCTTAATAATGAATACACGCCATCTACAGGTGAGATGCATTACTGCGCTTCTTCCAGGGGGTGCTTTTAATGGCACCATCTCATAAACTATGCCCGTCAATCCCAGATACAAGTACATGAGCAGCTACAAACATCCCAACTTGTTCAAATAGTCACTTGTATAGAAAATATTCATAGGAATACAAAAGCATCCCGCGCATTTTATAATCTTAAACCACTAATCAAATACCACTGTTGTAATATATTTTTTACCACAATTCAGAATCCATCTATATGTATGTGTGAACAGTATCAATATTTGGATCGATCTTCCCAGCCCTATAGTTAAACAGGAAATGCGATTAAATAGACCTTAAAGTAAACCAGAACTTGAAACCTTCAAATACAAGGGATATATTCCAACACCGAGGAATAGAACAAAACCAAACACATTTCTCACACTTTGCTTTAGATATAAGGAATAATATATGGAGGCAAAATCATGAGGAAGAAAGTTGGGATTTTAGCATACTGTAAGTCATGCCCACCATGCCGTGTGTGCTTGTCCTTTATGTGACTGCAGCCCCCTTTGAATGATGTAAATGTGTTGCAGTGTCCAACAAAATTCAATTTCATTCGCCGGATGTTATGAAAAAGCACCAGGGAGGTAAATCAATCATTTGCGTGATTAATGGGAAGCTGTGGATGTCAGAATGGTGCTCTGCTGTTGTCCTTTCATGCGTCTTTGCTTCCTAAAGGAGTCAATGAGCAAGCAGCGCAGACAAGAACTGTATTAAAGATGTTGCAGGGTAATGGTGAAGGATCATGAATGCATCATCAATCTGGTGCCGCTCACCGATCAGTGTTATGGTCAAGAGAACTAAATTTCATTTTGAGATGGACAAACCTCAAACGGGATTCGCCACTGTTTCATCACATTCGCTTTCAAAGACCCTGCAGAAGTGTTTGGCAACTAAAGAGCTGTATATATGCTGTACATACGTATACATTAATATTGTTTTTCTTTTTATATTCTTATTTCAGCAGCAAATTCAAGATGCCTGATGTCAGTCTTTGCTTTCATAGACTACCAAACCAATTTCTGACCTGGGCCAAGGGCCGGGCAGCTCCGGTCCTTGAGGGTCACAGTCCTGCAAGTGTTCAGACTTTCTTTGTTGCAACACATCCTGATACATATCAGACCTAATTAGCAGACTTGTGCAGAGCCTTAAGCCAAAATCTGCAAAAGTCTGCTATTTACCTATTGATTTAAGTTAGATGTGTTGCAGCAGGGAAACTCAGAACACTTGCAGGGCTGGAGTTTCCCAGCCCTGACATGGACTCTTTCTGAAAGAGATACACTGATGTAAACATGGATGGTAGGACAGGATTGTCTTCATGAAATAAGGTTATTATTTTCCAAAGAAGTTATTTCCACAACACAATCTTCCCTTTTTTATTTATTGCAGAGGTGCACGCTAATCTATTAACATTGTGAATTTCACAACTGTTTCACCCTTCGGGGTCTGAGCTAGCTGTGGTTTTGATCTTGCCTTGATATACAAAACAAAGCCCAAATCATTAACCCTCCACTGCTGTGCTTGATGGTTGCTATGACGTGTTTGTACTGAAATGCCTCAAAACATCATGCTGCGTAGTCCCTTAGAGTGAGTGTGAATGATTGGTTGTCTGTTTTGGACTGGCGACCTTTGTATCCTGCCTCGCACCCAGTGATTGCTGGGACTGACTTCAGCTTCCGCGACCCTGAATTGAACTAAGCAGATAAGAAAATGGATGGATGGATGATGTGCATTTCAGACAACTTGACTTTAGTCTGGTCTACCAACAGCACTTTGTTCAGACCCAGATTTGCAAACATAAGCAGTCCTGCCATGTTCTTTTTAGAGAAGAGGCCTTTCTCTTGTAACAAGCCATACTTTCCCAGTCTTTTTACTCTCATGAACATTAACATTCAACTTGTTCAGTGAGGCTTAGGGAGTCTGAGATGGGACCTTCACTCTTTGCCTTGGACTAAATGTGTTGGGATGTCTGTTCCTGGGAGCATGTTTCCTATTTGATGTTAGTTTGTTAACCAGAAGATAGACTAGAAATATTTTTTGGATAAAAGGTCATTAATATCTCTGGTCAAGGGAGGCTCTAGAAATATTCTCCTAAGCAAATATCCTTTAACTGTATTTGAGGCTGTAACGCTGTATTCAGTTTTTTTTTCACCACTTCTTCTGTATTCTGGTTTGTGTTCAGTAATAATTATTGTAACACGGTCAGTGTTGTATTTACATTATTTTAAGGACAAAATACATTTTTCCCCTTTTCTTATGTCCTGACTTGCAAAAAAAAAAAAAAAAAAAAAAAAATTAATATATGTCTCCCCACACTATAAATTATTTTGGACTCATTGAGTGTTTTTTTCTAAACATTTAAAGCCTAGGACTGTAACTTTTGGCTAATATTTGCTCTTAAATACATGTTAAGTGGCCCAACCTTTGTTAAAATAGGGCAGTATTTCACATGACTTGATTTTAACTCTGCTAAACATCACAAACACAACACTGATATTTTTAACCATTATGCTCATGTACTCTTTTGGCCAAATGCACAAAGTCTGCAAATGCTTCTGTTTAGGTTTGTTTGAGGCCACACGACTTGGAGTCAATGCTTTTTATTATCAGTATAGGCATGATTTACAAAACAGGGAATTAGTGCACACAAACCACGTGTCCGTCCCATTACCAGCACTGGCTGGTTCAGAGTAGTTAAACAATTGCTGGAACAAAGACGCTTGTGAGAGTTTGTCTAATTAAGCATGTTGATTTGAAGGGTCACAAGTGCAACAGACCATCATTTCCTTTGTCTTCTCAGGGTTACTCTTCGGTCAGTGTTTCTAATAGCTTTACAGCTTTAATGTGGTGAAACACTGAAAGAAGGAAGCTCCAACACATTTTCTCAAACACTGTTAAGCATCACGTTGGCGTGAAGCGGCTTCAAAACACAATGAATCGAGGAGATAGATCAAATACAGTATCAAGAAGTTGCTTCTCCACTTGTGTTTAGCCAGTTCTAAGGTTTATCAACCCTTGCTAACACCCTGTTAGGCTCCCTTTTCTCCTTCAGAATGGCCGTAATTCTCCACGGCATAGAGTCAACAAGGTGTCGGAAACATTCCTCAGATTTTGCTCCACATCCCTGAAGATTTGTTGGCTGCACATCCATGATGATAATCTCCTGCTCCACCTCATCCCAAAGCTGCTCCGTTGGACAGAATGGGATGAACATTACATTTAAATCATGCCCAGTGGGCTTTAATCTAAAATAATCTCCAACACCGCCAGCCTGAGCCATGCCTTTATGTTCTTTTCACTAAATTCTGACCACTACAAATGGAGACTCATCAGACCAGGTCATGTTTCTTTCCATCTTCTATTGTCTAGTTTTGGTGAGTGTGAATTGTAGCCTCCGTTTCCTGCCAGCTAACTGACAGGAGAAACCGATTATCTCACTTCCTGCTGCCTTTCCTTCATCTCCAACCAGTCTGCCCATTCTCCTCTGACCTCTACAAGACATCTCGGTTCAGACAGACCATCCTCTGTAAACCCTGGAGACGTTTGTGTGTGAAAATCCTGGTAGATCAGCAGTTTGTGAAATGCTCAGACCAATAATCGTGTTACATTTAAAATCAGGTGAATCATCTTCCTTCCTTCTACTGATGCTCAGTGTGAACACGAGAAGGTCATCTGAACCATGCATCGAGCTGCTGCCATGTCATTTGCTACGTTTACATGGGAGTTTTAATTCCTCTTTAATTCTGAATAAAAGTTAATTCTGCTTTAAACTGACATAAATGACCATGTAAACACCTAATTCCTAATGCAAATTTCTATTTGGAATTAAACTTAATTCCGATGCAAGTGGCTGGTTTATTCCGTACTATTTAATTTCTCTGTCATGTAAACTTTAACTTTGCTTTAAGTTAATTCCGGTCGTTCTGAGCATGCTCGTTACCTTGTCCTGTCCCGATGATGCGCGTTGTTTTGCCTCCCGTGTTTGGTGGTCTATCTTTCTTCTCCTTCTCAGTTGCTGCAAAAACTGAAGTGTTATGCTTGTGTCAAGCTGTTACTTCACAATTATAATCAAACTAGTAGTGAAACTGGTACTTTTTTAGTTTTTACAAGTTACGACTGAAAAGACGAGAAGCAGGAGCCAACTGTGTTTATTTCCGGTACACGTCATACGTCACGTGCACCCTCTGTCCAATCAGAACCCTTCCCAACCCGCCGCTCTGAAGAGGAATTAAGTAAGGCCGTGTTTCATGTAAACCTTCATTCGGAATTATTATTTTCATGTAAACTTGTACGACTACGTTAATTCCAAATGATTCAATTCTGTATTATTAATTCCAAAATTATTAATTCCGAATTAAAAAACATCATGTAACCGTAGCCATTGGCTGTTTAGCTCTTTGTGTCGACAGGCAGCTAAACAGCTGAACCTAACAGACTGGGTGTACATGTACATTTATAAACTAATTTGGGATGACAAGTCTTCCTTTCTTTCACATCACATCGATGAGAGAATTGGGACCTAAATGGAGGACAATGGCAGAAGGAAGCAAATTGATTTCTAAATCAACAAGAACCTCACACATCCGACTGATGCAGGAAACCACGACATCAAATGCAATGAAACTAGAGGAGAATCTGGCACGGAACAGAGGAAACTGAGGACCGTTAATACAGAGGAGATGATGGAGAAAGCATAGCTTTCTAAATCACTGGATCATTATGAAGCAGTTGTCTTAAAATGCTTTGGGTTTATGAGTAATTTGACAGGATAAAATATGGTGAGAACTGCTGGGTGACTCAAGCCTCCGTATGGATCAGTGAAGGGTGATGTGTCTGAAACAGCAAGGGGCTGTTATCTATTACAACAAACATTTCATGCACATCTTAAAATCTGAGTGTTTTTCCTTTTGAAGTCTTAATAAGAGCATTTTTAGGGCTGTGACAACATGCCTTTGTCCCGATATAATGCCCAAGAAGACAAGTAAAAAGATCAATAAAAACAATAAAAATGACTAAAAGGTTTATTTCTATTTGAAAAATAAAACAATTTTTTAACAAAATTTTGAATTTAAAATTGTGAAGCAAAAAATCCAGATAATCAATTTTTCGATTCAATTTTCCAACCCCTAATGTCCCCTAATGTCAAGACTAAGACCATGTCATAGTCTTGCAAATACTTGAGCAACTAGGGACGCCAGTAGCTGTAGGAAAGAATGAAGCTTCTGGAGAAGACCTTTCATGTGGCTCTGAAATAGTTGGAATGTGGCGATACTGCGTGGCAGGCTTGTAAACTGTTGCCTTTCACTTCCAGTATTTTAATGGGACCATTCCTCTGGAGCAAAGGCGTAAAACCCAGGTGCCATAAAGTTAAAGTCCAGTTCCAGCCATTCACTAAACCAGTTGAATTTAATCTGCTCAGCTCCACTGCGAGGTGGACGGGCCTGTTAGTGAAAACACCTGTTCTAAATGCACAGGTAGATCCATAAACATGGCAGGACTGTTACTTTCTGGATCATACACCTCTGCTCTAGAGTGGTAGGACTCATTCTAATAACGCTGAACATCTACTGCTGCTTCAGCCGCTGAGTTTCACGTGAGTTTTCAACACCAAAATATTTTATTTGCCTCCTTTGATCAAGTAAGTTAATTCTTAACACTCATTTTTATTCAAAGCAATTTTATTCCCTCTTTTTATTTAATCTCTATCTTTTCTTTTGTTTTTTATGCTCTCCGCACCTCACTGTAATGCTTTATTGATTTTATGTAAAGTGCTTTGAATTGTGTTGTACATAAAATGTGGTTTACAAATAAACCTGCCTTGCCTTAAAGAATATATTTATTTCACATAGACTAACACAACTCAGCTTTGAAGAGATGTTGTTAAAGGACAGTTCATGAGCTCAGATCAGACACTGGATCGTTTTGAGTACTCCCCAATATATGATCTCATCCTTTTAGTTGGTCTTTCCTCCGTTCTTCTTTCTTCTGCCTCACATCACAGAAAAACTACATAATATTCACTACACATAAATCTGTCAACCTTCATGGTAACACTTCCATGTATGCATGCGTACCATGTGCTTGTTATGTAGGTAGAGATGTACGGTGGCGCTGAAGTGCAAAAACAAACAACAAAATTAAAAAATACAACAAATGAAAGAAAAAAAAAAAAAGACAACACAAAAATGCAAATAAAAGAAAACAACAAATGCGGAAACACAAAGAGAAACTGAAATGACAGCAATTAAAAAAATACAACAAATTAAATAATTAAACATTTTGGAGAAAAATGACTAATTGAAAATGACAGACAATTTAAAATTAAAAAAAAAGTCCAAATAAAAACACAAAACAACTAAATAAAAAAACAGCAAACATGAGCATGTCAGACGTTCACTCAGGGATTTCTCCTGTTGCCCACTGGTACCTTCCTCTTCCAGTAGATTAATCTAGCAGTGGTTTTTAATTTGTGGTTGTGGTTTGCACTTCAGGGCCACCGTACTTCCCCAGGTCGCAGTGGAAAACTAAAACATTGTGCATTGAGGGACACATTCCCACACCTTAAATAGTTGAGCACAACAGAAAACCAGGGAAACTGTTGCTCAAGACCAGTTTAAAAGATGGGAAGCAAATTGAAAACATAAGCAGCGGCTCAATACTTTTGCAAAGGTTATGTTTTCAATGCCAATGTTCAGTGTCTTGAATTTCACTTGTGCTTCTTTCATCTGCAGAACTTTGCTATTTTAAATCCAGTTTATGTATTTTAGCCGACCCCCGGTGGTCCGCGGTGCAGTGTTTGATATCTAAATCAATAAACAGGTTAGGAAAGGTCGAAAAGAGGTGATCTGTCTCGGTCAAAGCTGGCAGTTACATGCACAGAAATACACACTGCAGTGTATTTTCTGTTGCTTTTTTTGTTGTCTTTCTGTTTGTGCCAGAGATCCTGCTGAGATGTTTGGAACAGAAACGCATCTGCTGGCTTGCTGCATTAATAAGCTACTCGTCCACATCAAGCTGAACAAACAAAGCAAAGCTGTCGGCAGGATGAGCTCACGTCGGCCTCTAAACTACCTGTCTGTCAATTTCCAAGAGTTCTTTGTTTTTTTTGTACTGATACAGCATTATTATCCTTAATGTTCACTGCTTCAGTCATTTAAATAAAACGCTGCATGTTTGCTTGTGGAAACAAGTGAAAGAAAGAATGTTTGTACATCTTTTTCACTTTTGAGTAATAAAATTTACACATTTGTCTTTAACAAAGCGTATGCAAAGCCTTATAGTCTCCTTTCAGTCCCGCTGAAATTATTTCCTTCTAAGTGTGAGGAAAAACCTGACAATGAATCAAACCCAGTGGGAAACTTGATCCTTCCAACAATGCATCTGGCTCCCATCCCAACGTTAGGAACCAGAGGCAACCCTTCCACGAAAAGCCGATGCAGTGAAAAATCCACCAAAACGCAACGACCACATACAGACAAAAAAAGCAAAAATACAAAAACCATCTCAGCTCCACGAGTCCGATCATTAAAAATAAGCCAATTGACTGATCAAAGCAAGCAGTAACAAAGATTGAAAGTGTTTCCTGAGGGACCGATTGAAACAAACCTTTGAACAGAAGACAGTACATCACTAGAGAATTACCATTGTTTTCTTTGTCGACACGTCTGATTTAGTTTAATTTAACATATAACACGCGTGATTAAAGGAATACATCGTAATGCTTTGACATTTAGTGAGTGGATTTTTTTTTTTTTTTTTACACACATGCAATTCATACTGGATATGCAGCGATTTCATCAAATAAAAGTAAATAAGCTTGCTTGTGAAACAAATATTAAAATCAGCCAATCACATGACAGCAAGCCAGCACATTTTGTCACGTAGACATGGTCAAAACCATTTGCTGAAGTATAAAGTGAGGATCAGATTAAAGAAACTTTGATATAGACCTTTATCGATGCCAAAGGTCAGAGTAGAACTGGATTCACTCCTACTTGTAGAATAAATAAATGGCCTGTAATTACTGTATGTAGGGCTTGTCCAGTTGGGTGCTGACCGCTCAAAGCGCTTTTACCCATTCACCCTCATACAGCACCTCTATACTTTATTGTGAAGTACTTTTTTCCAATCAAATAGAAACATTTGGAGACAATTTGAGGATTAATATCTTGCTCAAGGACAATATCATCATCACTGAACACACAACACATCCAACCTCGAAACAGATGATCTACAGCACCAGAGGACCACACAAGGTAACTATTCATTTATTTTACATTTGGCTTTAATCTTTTACAATATTTTAAAAAGATCAGCTGATTTAAATTATTGACATAAGCGTAGAAATGGCTGAGCACCTTTGTTGTGAGAGTAAATATGCAGCTTTTTCTTGAAGTTTTTGTTTTGTTGGGGCATGTTTTTATATATGAAGCACATTTGCACCCATCGGCCATTGTATAAAACAGACCAATTTTACCACTAATTTGTTTTGTTGTACATCTAAAACCTGGCAGAAAAATAACTAGAATTGTGTTTGTTGGGTTATTTATTAGTTGTAACAATACCATGAACAACCTGGCCTTAAGCATCTCCAAAGGAGGAGATTATTGACTTCAGAAGAATGAGGAAGAATAAGCATAACCCTCCTGTTCTCCATCCCGCTCCAGATACTTGGTGAGCAGTGGAGTAAGAGTAAAGATGTCCACGCAAACATGGAGTATTGAACCACATCACCAAGGCAGAATAAAGACTATTCTTGATGAGGGAGCTGAAGAAGACCCAACACCTGCAGATGTTGATGTTCAATCCTCATCAGATCCAGCACTGTGTGGTTTGCTAGCTCCACAGCTGCAGAGAGCAAGTATCTGCAACGAGCGGTGAGGTTGGTTCAGCACATTACTGGGTTTAGAACTCCAGTAGCTTGACTCATTATACACCAGCAGACTGTGGCAGAAGGTCTGCCCAACAGCACACTTACTGTTTGAGCCATCTAAGAAGCAGTCGGGACATTAAGATCAAGCATACAAACAAACTTGCCTTACCAGTAGGATGAGAACCAGCTGGTGTCTGAGAGCTGGGGCTTCCATCCACCTCCAACTTCTCCACTGGAACTCCTACAACTGTGAACTGGTTGGGATTTCTGGGACTTGCTCTTCAAACTATGCTTCAACTGTGACTTCAGACTGGCCCATTTTTGGGCTGGAAAGTTGTCCTTGCTCTCTCTGCTGCCGACTGCTCATCAGCAGTTCACAGCTGTCTGCTGGTCATTGCAGCTGTATTGGGAGATGTTTGGCTGTCTCAGTGGCTGTGATCGATCCTGGTGCGGGAGCAGTTTACCAATCCATCAGCAGCGTCTGTTTGTGGTCTGCCACTCCTCCTTTGCAGGTCTAGACTAATGCTGGCTGTCCCAAGGGACATGCAACCTGTGTTTTAAAGCATTTATAATCTACTGAGCTTGGTTTGTCTTGTGTTTTGTTCATTTGTTTGACTAGTTTTGTTTTTTTATGCATTATTTTGCCAAGAAGTTGTTTTCACTTGGTTGCATCCGAGCCTTATGCATGTAGTTTATTTCAAGCTAGAGTGGGGCACATTTAGCTTATTGGTTTTATTGTGTGCTTTAATCTGTTATTAATAAAATATCTATTATTTGTGGATTTATTCTACAACCTTACCTTAATTTACGGGAGGTGAAACTTCTACAGCTGTGTTGTGGAACTTGGCACGATTTAAAATAAAACGTGACTTTTTCCACTTGCAACAAAACTTTCAGATTTGAGCTGAAAGATTTTATCATATCAAAAAGACACCTCTTGTAAAATAATGTTAGACTACAGCAGTGTTTCTCAATTCCGGTCCTCAGGACCCCCCCGCCTGCATGTTTTATAGGCAACCCTACTTTAAAAACACCTGAATAAAATAAAGGGCTCATTATCAGGCTGCAAAGAACTTGATGACGAAGTTCAATAATCGGACTCGGGTGCTTTGGAGGAGGATCGTGTCTAAAACAGGCAGGGGGGGGCCTGAGGACTGGAACTGAGAAACACTGGACTAGAGGCACTCAAAACCCAGATCTCTGCCAAGAAATTGTCAATTTTTTCTTCCAGTGATTAGAAATGTTATTTTTGGAGGTAGAAGCTATCATGGCAAAATGTCCTCTGCATCTCTACAGCAAAAACTCCTTTAAAAACTTCCTGGATCCAGGCAGTGATCTGGATCCTCTCCAAAACTTGTTCCCTTTTCTGTTGATGAGATTTTCTGAAAATTTAATTAAAGTCTGTCCATAATTTGAGTTATGTTGCTCAAACACAGACAAACCAATGCCACTGAATACATGGCCTTTGCCTTAGATGGACTTTTAGTTAATTAGCAATTTTCCAGTTGCGTTGACCACTGAAAGCACATTGGGACAGATTCCCACACATTCACACCCCGACAGACACATGGGGCAGCTGTCTTCGCAGAGAAAATTAGTGTAAATGTCTTTACCATATTTGACAATGTTCCCAATTGTTGGGTACGACACGAGTTATAACATGGTGACTCATCTCAGGTCAAGAACTCTCTATAAGAGTTTTCCCATTACTTTAGACCCTTTTGTTGTGAAGCTACGAACTTTCAAATCTTCACAGAGGTCAAAGTTAAAAAGTCAGTTTTTCAAACCAGTCATGTTGAGCGCTCATACTGATTGGTTATTATCCAGATGAAGACCTTGCCAATGATTTATGGTTTAGTGAACTCTAAAGTTTTTATTTTTTCCTCATTTGATTGACAGAGACCTTCAGACACTCTGACCTGGTATAGTCATTTGAGCTTATGTTCAGAACCTTGTTGACTTCACCAAGTCTGCAAAGTTTGTTTTTGTATCAGTGTTTCTGCAGATTACAGGCCAGTTTTAAAAATCCTTAAACATCTCAGCAGAATCAACAAACTGATGAAAATGGTGCCCTCTGAGCAATAGCAGAGGACATCTGGGTTCTTGCTCTGTGGCAGCCATCTTACATAAATGCAACAGAGCTGATAGATGGAGTGTGTTTCAGGAGACTGTGAGGTGTCACCTCCCTGCACTAATCATTGCTTGACATGTCAAGCATTTGACAGTAAAAGTCTCTCAGAGGAGAGGCTGCGCACCATGTTAAATCTGACTTCCACTCGTCCACCTTTTTTTTAAGCTGTCAAAGCGACATTTCCAAAATTAACAGACTGCCGTCAACTTCGTCCTCATTAAGTTAATGTTTTTAAAGTCTTCAGCCTTACAACACTTAACTTGGCGCTTACGTGGAATTAAATTAGTGAAGTATTTTTCAAAAAAGAACAAGAAAAATACAAATTTCTATTAGGTGACTTTCATTTAACAAAAGAAATGACAGATGTTCTTAGTTAGCTTAGTTAGCTACTACTAGCTTATTAAGCTAATGTTCATCATATTAAATGAGTGTTGCTTTTGTTTTTGTACGAACATCGTCGTCTTGTTGCCAAAGCTGTCAGACCAAATCCTGGTCCAAAACCTCTTCTATGGCATCCGTTTGTGTCATTGTTACTTTTTTCAGAATCATAATTTAGTGTCTGCCAAAACAGATCTGATACCAGTGTTTCTAGCAAAGATAGCAACTTTTTTTGTTTGATCAGCTGTAGGCTACGAAGGGAAGCTTGGCTCATAATTTTATGTCATAGTATAAAAAGGAACTCACAGTGTTAACATATTTTAATTGTATTAGTATTATATAGAAATGTAGCACAATAAATTATTGTTGTGGAGCATCAAATAAGATTCTGCACAATCTGACCTTGTTAGCCAAAAACCTGACTTTTAAAGTCGTGTGTGAATATCGAAGCTGGACTCATCAATCAATCATCTTTTTTTCTAATTCACTTCACATGAATATGGAAAATATTAGCAACCCAAAGTGCTTTACACAATCAGTTATACTTAAAACAACCCCCAAAATAAATCTTTACCCATCCAAATCCCCCAGACCGCAAGCCCATGAGTCACATAAACACACAGAAAGCTTTAATCTTCACCAAAAGCTCAGAGGAAACTACAATACTAGAAGCTTAATTAAAAGATGTGAAAATTAACTAAATTATATAAGATCATACAATTTTAAGACAAGTTAATTAATGTTTTAAAAAAAATATGTGTTTAGTCATAAATAACTTGGTAAAACACAAACAGAAAACAGTCTATTTTCTAAATAGCACATTTAAAACAGCCCCTGCTGATCAAAGTGCTTCACAAAACAGAAAATACAGATAAAATTGTGACAAGTATGATAAAAATAGAAAAATAAAACTTAGGATGATGAAACGATAAAACCTACTAATGAGACAGCAATAAAATACAACACAAGTAAAAAGTAAAAATGCAAAATACAAAACAGTAAAAACAGTATAAAAAGCCCAGGTGTACCCCAAAAGTTAGTTTAAATGATTAAATACCAAGTGTTTTCTGTCTTGCCTTCAACTGGCCTACAGAGCGAGAGGACCTGACAGACAGTGGAAGTCTGTTCCAAAGCCTGGGTGCAGCCACAGCAAAGGCTCTGTCCCCCCTGGTCTTTAGCCTGGCTTTGGGAACAGCCAACAAGAGCTGATCGGCTGACCTCAGGGCTCTGGGAGAGGCATAAGGTTGCAGTAGATCAGTAAGATTGGATGGGCCCATGGACTTTAAACACTTAAAAACAATCAGTAAAAAAATAATAAAACTACATGTATTATAAGTGAATAGAAAATAGACGTAAGTAAAATGCAGATAAATAATACCAAACAGGCATTTGCATGTGTATGATCGGCATAAACACATAATTCTTCTTCACTTGTTCAAATGTGGCGCTTCTAGACAGCTACAGTGAAAGAAAAAAATTATCTGACGTTCGACCTTATGGTCTTTAAATGATATTGAAAGTCTTAATAAATTTTCATAAACCTGCAGACACCTCATTGTATTCTGCTTCGGAAAGGTTAAAAAGACTTTGCCCTTTAACAGCCTGATATATTGTGTATACCTCTTATTAGAACCCAGTGTCCATATGCAATTAAAATTCAAAGCCTCATAGTCCTGCTCTGCATGTATCCAGCAGCAATCGATGGTCAGCAGGAGCACTTCACAATCAATCTGTAGCACCTACAGAGTATTAGTCCAGATTATGTTCTGGCACATGTGTTGAAGCCTGAGTCAAACCCCAGCAATGAACAATGACAGTGTTGGCATTGGTAGTTTGCAAAGAGCACAACACACACAAGCAAACACCAGGAGGCAACTGTGATAGAGCGGTGACCTGTCTGGGCTGTAAATCCTTTGTTTCCCAGTGCATGCTGGGACTGACCCCAGCTTCCTATGATCCAAAGCTGGATAAGCGGATTTAGAAAAAAGGATGGACCATAAATGCAGCACTCATTCTGACATATAGAGAACATTTATAGCCTGCACGTATTACAGCTACTACATCAAAACATAAAGACGGCCTGGGGCGTTTCTGGGCTACAAATGGAGCTGGTCTAAGTGGTGCTTGGCCTGACATGAAACAAGACCAGCCAGGATTTGTATGTCTCATGCTGTGCACATGTGCCTTTGTATTCCACACATTGCTTTTCTTTGGTGTCTTCAGTTCGCCATTGTCTTCCACGTGTGCATATTGTCTACAGTAACACCTCTGAGACAATGTCTTCATAAGCTTTTGAATCGTGCAGGACTTTGTGCAGAGGTTGAGAAAAGTGCATGTATAATATATAATCATAAAACTTACCCTGGGAATGCTTAGTTCTTCCTAATAGTATTTCGGCACATTGTCAGCCATGTCACACATTAAATATAATGGAAAGCCAAGGGAATGTATTTGTCCCTTTTAAAGAAAGGTTGGTGTTTTATGTAGAAGGTTATTAGTACAGATATATTTATACTAGATTGGCATGTTGAATGGATCTTTAGAGCAGAATCAGAGTTCTATGGTCCAGACGTGAATGGACAATAATTGGAAGAACTAGGTTGAGGTAAATTGTGACTCCACTTCGGTGGTGACATTTAATATGATTGATTTTGACAAATTATAGTTAGTCAAAGGCAGCTGGTCTGGTCCTGGGACTATGGACAGGGCCTTATAATTGTACCCTTTCCTGCTCACAGGTGAAGAAAGACATCATTGTCTTGTTGATAGAATAATATTTTTCTGTATGCTCTCATAAGCCTACATCTGATCCAGAATGCTATAAAATACTTACAGCATCAATGGATTAATTATTTATTATGTATCAATACAGATCAAAGACTCAGAATAACTTTAAACAACTTCCAAAATCCCTGCGATGGACTGGTGAGCTGTCCAGGGTGTACCCTGCCTTTCGCCCAAAGCCAGCTGGGATAGGCTCCAGCTTCCCTGCGACCCTGAATTGGATTAAGCGGTTTAGAAAATGAATGAATGAACTTCCAAAATATCACAGACCATCAGTTACAGTCACAAACTCACCCATCGCTATCAACATGGCACTTTTATTCTATTCTACAGTCATTTAGCAGACCCTTTTATCTAAAGCCACCTACATACACACTCATAGCCCGATGGACACACTTCGGAGGGCAACTTAGTGTTCACTGTCTTGCCCAAGGACACTTCAGCACATAGTCAGGGGAAGCCTGGAATCGAACTCCCAACTAGTCAACTGCTCTTCCTCCTGAGCTACAGCCGAACCCTATTGAACATATATGCTCTATTAAAAAGTTTTTTTTATTGTTTATTATTTGACTTTAGACCATAAACATGATTGTCTTGTTTTGGCTGAGACCTGGCTGGACACAGACAGGCTTGTAGTTCTTGGGAAAGCCTGTTTTCTCAGTGGACATACAGAGGTCCAAACGGAAGCTCAGAGGGGACAAAGCTTTTTCTGTTGCCGGTCCTAAATTGTGGAATGAGCTCCCCCTCCACGTTAGACAAGCTTCCTCATTGTCCATTTTTAAAACTTAAGACCCATTTTTATTCCTTGGCTTTAAACCCAGTGTGAGTCTGCTTCTGGTCAGTGTGCAATATTTTTGGTTTTATTGGTTTTATTTACCATTTATTCATTTTGGTTTGTTATTTTATTTTTTCATTCCTTGTATAATTTATTGTTATATTGTGTTATTTATTTATCTAGTCATTTTTGGTTGATGTACAGCACTTTGTCTCCACTTTGGTTGTTTTAAAGGGCTTTATAAATAAAGTTGAGTTGAGTACTGTGTATATCTAATTTATTCATTTTAACCCTTTCAGAGGCAATTTATTCTATTTAATGAGTTATATTTGAAATTACTGCTTTTATTAGATTTATTATTTTAGTATCTTTATTTATTTTATTATTTTAGCATAAATTCCACTGTTCCTCAGAAGGAACCTTCTGCACCAGGTGTCATGTTGGCTGTGGCTGCAAGGGCGCCTTTCATCAATAGTCTTTTGACTGGTGCCCATGCCAGTGCCTGTACTGGTGCCGTTGTTGCCGTTGTCTGGTCAACTCCTGGTGCAGAAAACTCATAAGATCGTGTTTCATTCACGGGCTCCTCTGTGCTCTGTAACATTTAACTAGGTGTATGCATGATGATTAAGACGAGTGTTGCAAATGGGTATTGAGTGTGTGTGTGTGTGTGTGTGTGTGTGTGTGTGTGTGTGTTCGAATGTGGGAGAAGGGCTGGATTATTCTTTGTAGTGCTTTTATAATGTGTAAAGCATGTTGTGCAACATTTTATGGTAGGAAAAGTGCATTGTAACCAAAAATTTTTTATTTTATTTAATTTGATATATAAAATGGTCGTCTTGGGCCTTCTTGTTTATCTGACATTTTTTTAAGACAGAAGCCCTTGCAGACCCTGAGGTCCTCCAGTACTGGCCTTTTACTTGTTCCTAGTGAGAACCAAACCTTATGGTGTGACCTCCTACCACCGCTACGGCTCCTGTCTGTGGAAATACCCCACCAGAGAAGCTCAGCTCAAGACCCACTTGTTTAGTTTAGCTTTTACAGTAGATGATCTTATCTGTTTTTTTAAGCCTATTTTATTATTATTGTTATTATTACTGTTCAATTTCATGCACCCTGCATTATTTAAATGTGTAATTACTTAGAGCCCACTTAAGTAGCTTTTATTTTTGTTTTTATTGTCACCAAAGTTGATTTTTTTTTTCTTTTTTTTTTTGTTAATAATACTTGTGGTTACTTTCATTTTATTGTTTTTAGCTGTTCTTTATTTTTTAATCCCAAAAAAACTTAAACTGAAGGCAAACTAACATGTGAAGCAAGGACATTAGGCCAACAAAAGCAATGAACCAGCCAACTAGCACTGAAACCGAGGGCTATAAATCAACTATGCAAGTCCAGATGAATCTAATGAACAGGAAAGCAAAACGGGAAACAAGACACAAGGGCACTAAACAAGGAAAACTACAAAATAAATCAGGAAACTGGAACTAAAGTCACAACACGAAACATATCATGACAAACTTTGTTAATTCCAATGTTTTCCTTGTGGGGATTATGTAAACTGTCTATGCTTAGTCTGTCGGGTCGTTGCCATGGGGATGGCTTTTGTGTGGGTGGCCCTTGCATTGCAGCCTTTTGGCTGTGGTGTGGATTTGAGCCTGCCCAGAGTCGTAGCTATTCCAGTAGTGGCACGCTCTATGGTCATGGGTCGGCTGGCCCCTGGTGTGAAAAGATTCCAATGATATAATTTCCTACCAGTCTGTCAAGCCAAATGTTTAATTTATTTATGTGTTGGTTAACTGTAGATGCTTCTAGAGTTGTGCTATACAACATGGTATTTGTATTCTTTGCCGTTTTTCTTATATGTAAAGTACTTTGTGCTGCTTCAGGCTGTAAAAGTGCTGTACTGAACATGGGGAATAAAATGGAAAAGTAGTGGAATGTGTGTAGTAGTACTACAAGAATAATCAAATAATTCTCAGGGATTATGAAGAGTATGTTTGCTCATGGGCTGGACGGTGCCATGGTGGTTAGCACTGTGGCCTCACAGCAAGAAGGTCCCTGGTTCAATCCTCAGCTGGGGTGAGATTTGGACAGTGTCCTTTCCGTGTGGAGTTTGCATGTTCTCCCCGTGTATGCATGGGTTCTGTCCAGGTACTCCGGCTTCCTCCCACCGTCCAAAGACATGCATGTTAGGTTAATTGGTTACTCTAAATTGCCCTTAGGAGTGAATGTGAGGAGGTTGTTTGTCTCTGTGTGGCCCTGTGATGGACTGGCAAGCTGTCCAGGGTGTATCCTGCCTTTCACCTAAAGAGTGCTGGGATAGGCTCCAGCTTCCCCACGACCCTTAATTGGATTATTGGTTAGGACAATGAATGAATTAATGTTCGCTCATCCCCATGCAATGGGTTTAATGAAGCAAATGGAAATGCAACAGATCTTTTCAGCATTGTCAAATACAGGTTCATCAGTTTAACTTTGGGTGGTACTTTTTCTGTCTACAGAATTGAAGTCTCATGTCAGCAGCTTGTTTCCTGTTTGCAGTTGGCATCTTTCAACCCACAACCCGCTGATGCTGCAGGGGACTAAAAATAAACACATACCTTATGCTGTGGATAACAAGCACACCATAGGAATACCTTCATACATTGGAATGAATCACAAGTCACCACCAAGATGTATTTATTTGTAAAATATCTCACTTAGCAGCTTTGATGATTGCATTGGACCAAACCTCAATCAGCAGCTTCTCTTGTTACCACAGTGATTTATTTGAACAAGATGAACGTGGTGGGATGAAGACAGAGGTGACAGAAGGGAGGAAGAAACTCAAAATGTAACACTGGAGACAGAAACATGAAGATGGGGAAAACAGACAAGTGTTTTGAGGAGAGCCCAGGAGGCAGTTGGTGGAGACATGCAAGCTGCAGATTCTACGAGGCAGAAAACTGCTTTGCTCGAACTTAGATTTTTTGAGTCACAATACAGAAATAATACCACGACTACAATTATATATGTATAACGCACTTTAAAAACAGTAAAGTTGACCAGAGTGCTACAACATAAGATTAAAATTAAAAAAGGCCTAGGAAGTTCATTAAAAATAACATGAAATAACATGTGATGTGAACATGTGAACATGTTGATTTTCTTGATTCATCCATAGCAACGCCGTTCATACTGACAGGATATCTGTATTCCACCACTGTCTCAGAACTTCATTGTTGAGTAAAACCAGACAGCTGATTCAGTCTGAGTGAAGCAGGGAAATGGTTCAAAATGTCATCAGACACATGGTTTTGCCAAATTTTAGAGCAAGTTTCAGTACAGTGCTTCAGAATAATCTCCCGAGTCTTTGAAGCGCTCTTTCAAGCGTGTTTTGAAGCGTGCTTTGAATAATTGGTATCAGAGTGAAAATCACTTGCTAAAATGTAGATGTGTTTAGAAAAATACATTTGTGTTTTTTGAAAGGAATACTCAAATTTTAGCGATGCTATAAACAATAGCAGAAGTGCCTTTTCTTTCTGCAATGGAGCTGGGTGATACTGCAAATTTTGTTATCGATTCGATACTAAGTAAATCGAAGGCAAGTATTGCTGACACCCATACTTGAAGTGTCATAATTAAAAATTATTTGTTTTTTGTTTTTTTTTATCTATTGTTGATTATGATGAAAATCATAAAAAAAAACTATTTTGCCAAATAAAACATGCATTGTCAATAAACTGAATAACTGAAAAATCTAAATTTAAGCTTTTTTGGTTTGTGAACGATATAAAACTTGTGGTCACGAGCTGTGGGTAGTGACTGAAAGAACAAGATCCCGAATTCAAGCAGCTGAAATGAGTTTCCTCTGCAGGATGGCCGGGCTCTATGTTACAAATAATGTCATCCGTCAGAGCAGAGCAACTGCTCCTCCACATCGAAAGGAGCCAGAGGAGGTGATTCGGGCATCTGGTTACGATACCTCCTGGACATCTCCCTAGTGAGGTGTTCCAAGCTCGTCCCTGTGCAAGACCCAGAAAAAGACCCAGGACCCACTGAAGGGATTACATCTCCTGGCTGGCCTAGGATTGCCTTGTGATCCCCCGATGAGTTAGCAAATGTCGCTGCGGGAGGGAAGTCTGGGCTTCCATACTTAGGCTCCTGCCCCCACATCCCAACTCCAGATAAGTGGCAGAAAATGGATTGATGAATAAAATAACAGCTTCAACACTTGTATCAAAACAAAATATTTGATATTTCCTTTATCATGTCAAAAGGGCAAATTAGCTAAACAAAAGCTAAATCTACCATTGGTTGGCTCTCATTCACATTTTTTTGCTTTTTTTTTTTTTTTTTTGCTTTTGCAAGAAAATGCAGGTATCAAATGACACTGATACTAGACTTGGTATTAATATGATAATTATTTGATTGATCCACCCAACCCCAGCCTACAAACAAGGCAAAGAATGCACATCCTCACCTTTAAAGGTATAGTCATTAAAGTCACTTTGGCACAAAGTTTGCACTTCTAATGCAAGGTCAGTGGAGATGCAGGAAGAAATGTAAAAATTTCAACCCAAACTACAAGAAATTTTCTTAGCTTGAGCTTCTGAGAAAAACATTCTATCTAATTAGTCTTATGATCTCACTAAGTCTTTCTGCACCTGTGATTATAAGTCTTTGCTTTCTGAAAGGGTCATATGATCAAAGCTCTGGGATTACCTTTGTAAATAAAACCATCACATTTCCCCACTTCTAAATTCAAGGGGCAATGCTTTGTCATTCTGGCAGACAAACTGTTAAGACCACTTGTTCTCAAATTAACTTTCTGTCGTACTTTTCAACACGCTCCTTTCCCCACATTGGAGTGACTTTCATCACGGCTCGTTGCTCAGTAAAATTCCCATTAGTGATTGAGAGCAAAACCAATCTCCACCTGGTAAGCGACTGGCGGTGGTATATGAACCGAACTTGCCTGCACACACAGGACCCATTCATCACAAACACACCAGTGGGCTCTCATTCAGACCTTATTCTATCAGAGTTACAGCTCTCATGCATCACTGTGTCTGGGTTGCTGCAGGAGAGGGAGGTTTGTGCGTGTGCTTGCTTGTACTGCAAGTGTGACAATGCATCAACTTCTGGGGACAATGGGGTGGACAGTTTTGTGATCATTAAGGGTCAAGATTTGGTTTTAAGTTCAGACTTAGAATTAGATTTTGGTTAATTCAAGGTAAAGCAGTGACTTGTGATGGTTAAAGTTTGGATATAGTTCAAGGAAATGCATATTTACATTTTTGCTTGGTTTTGTTTTAAAAAAGGACTTAAATTGTGACATGTTGTAACATTCTTTTTGTAATGTAAAAAAAAATTCCACGTGATTTGTTGGAGGTTTTAATCTTTTTCTTTTATAATCAAATTAGAAGTTACTTAAGTCACTCCAAGAAGCTTCCTGATTTGCACGGTTTTCTCAGAAACTCCATTTATTTTAATTTTCCTGCAATGTTAGATTTCATTGAGAAGTAAATAAAAATGCTGCCAGTAGCACACAAATTGTAGAGGCAGTGTGTATGAGTGTAACTTTTGCGAGTGTGTTCTGTACATGACTAATCCAGCAAACTGGGTAGGAATTTTTGGTGCCATTTGTTGTGTTGTGTTTTTTTGGACTTTAAGACCAAAATACGAAGAGCTAAAAGAAGTTTAGATGCTGCAGGTGCAGCATTCCACCAACACAAAGTTACAGCAAATCAACACAAAAGCACATAGAAACAACCTTCTGGACTGGCTTTTATGCTAATTGCTGAAAGAAGCAATATTTTATTTATATTCTTTCTGAATATATATTTTTTTCTGTAAATCTTTTCACAGTATTTTACACTTTAGAAGTTCTTAGCAAGTTTTTCGTTCAAATGTTTTTTTTTCTTCCTTCTTATGTCTGATCAGTTGTCTGATTGGAAATTGGCACAAAATGTTGAGTCACAACCAATCACTGCCTGGAAAAAATACAGTTTTGATGGATGTTACTTTTGTATTCAACCCTGACACCCTAACCTGTGAGAAATTAATTTGCTTATTGATAATCTTTATAATCTGTTAACTTTGTAAAAAAAAAAAAAAAAAAAAGTCATAAGTTTAGACACCCCCTACTTGTTTAGATTTAATAGATAGGGCGGGGTGTCCTAACCTTTTGAGTGGTGCAGTGTGTATTTAGTCTTTTACCAACTTCTTTTGACAGTTCTGCTGCCAGAAAATTGTAGATTTTGTTTTGTTCCCTATTTTATATTATACTATTTATCAATTCCTTTTCTTTGAATGTTAAAAAACAAAAAGGCAAAGCAATTTAAGCACAACTCCAATGTTTTGTTGCACTTTAGAAACCTTTTTATTGAAATGGAGTTTTAACACATATGCTTTTGATTTTACTCTTCTGTAAATATAGAATATAAATCCCCATTGATACAGTTACTAATCACAAGATTTCTTATAAAAATTTACATTATAAAATCAGCCGTTATACAATGAATCCAAGTAAAGCTTCCTGTAAAGATGATAAAAATGAATTCCCTCTGAGCTGATTTACATTCACAGGTACAACATTTGAAATCAGTGGCTTAGAAAGCAGCATCGCTTATTTTGCTCCCTGGGGTGCAATGAACAGTTCTTTTATGACGTTTTGGAAAAATGAGCAACAAGACTTGACCCTAAAAAACATCTTTATAAACTGAAACATGTTTAGTGTTTATATCTGTGTATGAGCGTCATGGAACGAAGGCTGAAGAGGCTCAAGAGAGCAAATATGTGTCCACAAGAGAGTAGATGTAGTTGTTCAAAGTTCCTCTTTTCCATTACCTCATCAGTTATTCTCCCTTTAGTGTTGTCTTTGTCCATCTTTTGCTGCATTTCTATCATCCCAGAATTATGCAATATCACAATAAAAAACTGTAAACTCAAAGCCGGTAACTGGAAACACCTAAATTTGGAAGAATTTCTCAAATATGGTTGAAAGTTTTAACAAGTGGTTTTTCAGATGTTTTAAAAGAAATAAGTCTATGGCAAAAGTGCAAAAGTGTAATAGAAACACTTCTCTCATTAACACATCGGACTTGTGAGAGGGTCACATGATCAGTTTGTTCCAGGTAAAGATGCCGTGTCATGGCTGTGGTGTTTGGGATGAGCTGGTCTATGGATGTATTGTGCTCTCTCAGGATGATGGTTTGATTTTTCTGTTTTAGTTTGCTCTTTATTTTGTTATTGACTATCATCACTGACATTATTATAACAAATTTTATTATTTGTTTTGTGATTCTGTTTTGACCACATACTAAAAAAAAAAAAAAAAAAAGTAATCTGTGAAACAGTTTGCAGCTGTGCTGCTGGTCAAAAACAGCAAAACACACTGCATCCATTTATCCAAGATGACTCAGTCTTTAAGAAGTTACACATGCAACCAAACTTGTTTTGTAGAAATCTCCATAACAAAAACAAAGAGCTGTGTTCTGAGAAGCAGTAGTGGGTTGATTAACCACTACTCTGACTGGAGAATTTTGATCATACAAGGAAATCCAGTAACTATGACATGAAAGAGGTCAGATTGATCAAACTGCATACCAAGCTAGAGATCAAGAAAAACTGAGTAATTTCATCATTCATCAGCATGAAATTACACATATACCTCTTTTCAGTTTTGGGTGATTTTTAAAGACAATTTTTTAACCCTGCAAATAAGCCGCAAAACACACAAAAAAAAAACAGCATTATTGTTTCTTCATTGTAGAAGATTGTACAGTATTGCTGTGGAAATATATTAGCCATCTACACCTGGTGTAAAAAGGTATTTTCTGATGATAAATTACCCACCATGTGATTGGCTATTTTTTTATTAGAAAAAAGTAGGACTAAATTCATATTAAATGTCTTTGTATATTCATGGGAAGTAAATATTTTTGTTTATGCAAGATGTATTTTCTTCCTGTAACAAAAGCTTTTAGAAGTTAAAAGAAATAACTAATAAGAGTAGCAAACAGCTTTACTAAGTTTTTGCCAGGGAGGGACTTGACGTTTAGAACCCCTGAGGACGATCAATAGGGGTCCATTGTGTTCCTCTGGTGTAGTCATGGTCAGGCAGGATGCAGGCTAGTGGTCAAACCAAACAGCATTATCTGTGTGTATACACAACAAATCTCCACAGAACCTTTGGCCCGAGCACAAGATAAATTCAAACATCCTTCCCAAGTACTGCAAAAGTCAAAGAGAACTCATGACAGAGAGACATGCATATTTGCAGTTAATTTTGGATCTATTCAATTCAGAGTGAGTCATGTAATTGGCTGTACATTTTATTGCACACAGTCATTTTTACTGTATTGAGAGTGTTTAACTGCTATGCTCCCAGCCACATTTAAAGTCTTGATCTTGTACTGAATTCAGTAAAGTTCTGAAAAAAAATTAAGGATGTCAAAAGTGAATGTCTGTCACTAAAGTGAAAAGAATAATCTTGCTTCTTGTCTGCTGTAGTGATGACTAAATGGGCAAAAATAGAGGATCAGGAAGGGTGGAGAAGAAAATGTGCATACAGATTTATAGATAGTTTATGCCAGTTTTTTTCAGGACCGATCAGAAGAATGAATCTCCCCAATAGCAAATAAAATTGAATTAATTTTATAAAACCTCAATATTTAAAAAAAAAAAAACTTAAAAATGAATTTGCAAAAACTAAAAGCAATTTCCAGCAAAGCTAAGCTAACTAGTTAACCTAAGTACCAATTAACAAGTTTGCATCTGTTAGCTGAGTAGTCTCTCATGTAGCCTCATCTGGTTTTTTTTGTGACATAAAACCATTAAATTGGGTATCTTAGTGTAGATGGGCATAAGCTGACCATTAGATATAAGGTTATTGAGCAATAAAGACTCAGAACACAAGGACTGACATAATTAATGACAAATTTAAGCTAACCTTGTCATCGACTAACAAGTTTGCTAAGTAAAGCTTCAGAAGTTTCGAAGAAACCTTAGGTGCTTTTCCATCAAATGATAAAAATGTACTACAGATGTGTGGAAAAGGTGAGTAAACACAACAGGGAGCAAACATCTGTCCAATTCTCCCTAAAAGCTAACTAGCAAAAAAATAATAGTTAGCAGCTGAATTGCATCCAATGCTGCCACACATGGATTTGTGGTTAAGTGTAAATTAGTGAAAGTAAATGTATCTTATATGTAGACAGGTAGAAATTGATTATTGCATTTAATAATGCAGTGTGTTGTAGTTTTATTATGATCACCACTTCTGCAAAATGGAGATTTGGAAACGTGAGCTAACTTGCAGCAGTCCACTAGCACCTTCCAATGACTTTCTCTACTGTTTGATTTCATGCTTGTGTTGTTCTCACTCTCATATGCAAGTCACTTTGGATAAAAGCGTCTGCTAAATGACTGTAGAATAGAACTCACAAGGTTTTCCTGAGCTTAGATTAAAGCATTTACAGAGCAAGTGGAAGGTAAAAAAAAAAAAATAAAAAATAAAAAAAAGAAAAACTTAATGGAATAACAATGTCAGTCTCTCCTTTCTTTCAAACTTTTTCTGTCCTCTTTAAACTTGAAACAAAATTATGAAATAATTTGATTACATCTTTTGGCCCAGTCTGTGACTGTTATGTTGCCACTAAGTAGCTCTTCCAAAACCATGTCAGGACACCTGTAAACACTTCCACTGGTCCTTGGAATCTGTTATATGTGGACCATCACACATCCTGGTTTGTTGTTTTTCTCTGCAGATTCCAAACTGCACTTCAGTGGCTTATGATCAATCACAGATCAGAAAGATTTACATGTTTGACCAAATGCATGCTATCAAACAATCTAAACACCATCTGTACACAGTAAACATTGCTGCACAGAAATGTCACTGCAACCTGGCACAATTCTAGCTGTAGGTGTGTGCAACTGCACAAGCAAACAGTTTACTTCAATAATTATCTCAGATGAAGCCACTGTTAATTGCACATTGTGTTGCATGTAGACTGTCAAATGTATGTGACAGATATCTGCAGTCGAACTGTACCAATATTGTATTTTTCATAAAAGGGGTCAAATGAACCATATGTTAGATAAACAATAAACACTCCACCATCTAAAAACAATCCAACCATTCTAATACATAAACATTTTCTGAATATTGATTATGGAGGGATTTAGATTTATGAATTATGTAAAAATCTTGCTCAGTTAAATGGAAATGGGAGCTATGCTAAATCCAAATCCTTTCTGAATCATCCGCTTATAGTTCTGGCCTAAAATTCACTAAACTGTGGCATACTTTGAGCTTGGAATTGAATTCAGTATCAGCAGAAAGATACAGCTTCATGTCTGCAACCAAACTTTTGAGGGAGACATTTTAGGAAGACTTCGACAGATTCAAATTATTACCAGGACAAATTGAGAAATAAAAAGTATTTACAATTCACTATAAACCCTAGTTTTAAAATGATAAATGAGCTTTAAAATTAGAGAAAATGACAAAGGCATTTGTCACCATTATGAGGTCTGGAGCAGTTCTCAACTCAAGACGACAGAATCTGTATCCCGCCTTCATGCACTATTAGCTTGGCCAAAACATCAGTGTGTTATTACTGAGCTCTTTTGTACTGAGAAAAGCCAAACCAGGACACAAACTAGCTTCAGTCGATGTTAGTTTGCCCATGGTTGCTGTCATCGAACTAAAATGTGCTTTAACAACTTTTCAGAAAACCTACAGCAAAGTGCATCTGTCTTTGCAGCTTTTCAGACTGTTTCAGTCATAATGCTTCAGATTTTATATTTCAGAATTAAAAAGGGACAAAAGCCTATAAAGCCCTGATCAATTGGAATCTCGGAATAAGGATGTTCTGTAATTGTGTTCATTAATTACATGACAGAAGGGATCCCAAGGTGTTTCCAGGCCAGCTGAGTGATGTAGACCTCAGATGTGTCCTTCCCTACCCCAGGGTCTCCTGGTTAGATGTGCCTGGAACACCTCACCAGGGAGATGTCCAGGAGGCATTCTAACCAGATGCCTGAGCCACCTTATCTGGTTCCTCTTGAAGCGGAGGAGACGTGATTCTACTCTGATCTCCCCTGTATGACTGAGCTTCTCACCATATCTCAAACAGAACCCAATCACTCTGCGAAGGAAACCCATTTCAAGTGCTTGTTTTTGTGATCTTATTTTCTCGGTCATTATCCACAACTCTTGACCATAGGCGAGGGTAAGGATGTAGATAGACATGTAAATCAACAGCTTCGCCTTTTGGCTCAGCTCCTTCTTTACCAAAACAGACAGATGCAGAATCCACATCATTGCTGATGCTACACCAATCTGCCTGTCTATATTCTGTTGCAACTTCCCCACTTGGGGCAGGACCTTGTTCCTAATGTTTGGACCTTCAGGAATTAGGTCCAGCTAGGTTGGACCTGTTTTTCCTTTAGAACTGCCTCAATTCTTGGTTTCATTGATTCAGCAAGATTTTTAATCATATTGACATTGACACAATCTCACATGCCACCTCATCCCAAAAAAGACCACTGAACTCAGATCTGGTGACTGTGGAGGCCACTGGAGCACAGTGAACTCATTGTCATGTTCCAGAAAGCAGCTGGAGATTATTTGAACTTTGGTCCACTAGAAGCACTCAGAGTTGGCCGATGGCAGACCTCCACCAAGCCATTGCAATTTCTCCTTTTTGCTTCCCCATAGTAAAGGATACTTTGAACATTTTCTGGATGCAAGCAAATCAATCAATCAAAAATCTAATTACTCATTTCTTAGTCCATTGTTGAGATTTCCTGATGATTTAATCATTAACTTTTTGAATTATGTTGCCACCAGACAGACTGAAAAACGGTACCAAATATCTGACTTCTGCCTTAGCAGAGTAATAACCTATCAAACACAAATGTCTTTCACCATTAAAGTTAACATTACATACAGTAAGGCTCTGTAAATCACACTGGCAAACAACCAACTTTTGTCCGTCTGCTTAAAGCAGGGGTGGATCTAGGAAGATTTTAGCAGGGGGCCATGCACACTGGAAAAAAAAAAAAAAAAGGTGGCACATGTAAATGAAGACTAAAAGATTTATAAGTAAATGAAAACAGATCTACAATTTTAATTCCAGTTTTGAATAATGAGTTGATTATCATGTTCATCTGATGTCCACATCACTGCACCACTAGCACCAGCTTGAGCTGGTGACCCAAGGCAGATGGCTTTATCCTAAAATACTGTTTACTCTAAACTGTGGCTCTCCAAACCAGAATGGAAACCATTTTTTCCAGTCTTCTATTGTCTTTTACAAGGACAGTACAACCCCTGTGGGTTCCAGATGATTAAGTAAAAAATCTGTAATTTATGTACAAAGAGCGTATCAATCAATTCATAACTCTCTCTTTTTTGTTTAAACAAAAGGAAACTAAGGCGCAACGTAAAACGTCCTGGGACAGGACCAAAATGGAATGTCTAATAAAAACAGAAAAACAAAGTTATTTATATACAAAGCCCAATAAAGGCACTAAACCAAAAGAAAAGCCAAAAACCAAGCAACCAAATAATCTCCAACTCTACAGCAATGCAAGCATTACAACAAAAGCAGGGAGAGTGACAAACTGTGTCACTGTCAGGCACATGTAGCATGTACATCAGCTAGAAATATATTAAATACTGATAATATCACAACATACAATTACATTCAGATTTACTAGGCTAGTATCAGAAGAACTGTTCATCTCGGAGGTTGAGGTGCAATAAATAACACGGACAAAGAAGTTAACTTTTGGTGAGAATACGATACCATGTATTGGAGTGGACAAAAAAAAAAAAAAAAAAAAAAAAAGAAATAGAAAAACATAATTCATAGATATTTACAGTCTGGGGATAATAAATATTTACAACCTAGGATAAACAAAAGAAAACATGATATCTCCTATTTCATGGGTGAAAACCACTATAACAACTAACCACATTCGTTCACTTAGCACATGCTTTGCACTGGCTGCACCATACAGTGTGACTCAGCATTATAGTCCATACAGATAGGTACATTTTGTGTTTTTGAAGACATAAATAACAGTTCAGCATGCTGCAACAGTTCCTTATCCGTAGGCTAAAAGCCTGAGTGCACAAGTATGTGCATGTGACTGGAGAGAATAAAAAGTTGCCTGGGTGTCCACAGCCTCCTACCAGACAGGGGAAGACATTCACAAGGTCCGTCTTAGCTCACCATCAGTTTGTTACCCATTCAGGTAAACCGGGCCAAATCCCTTGATCACTCCTTACACATCGTACGGCTCATGGATGTAGGGGGCTGCGGCAGCTGTTCCAGATGCTTCCCTGTGCACATCTGAACAGCACCAGCCCCATTTTACAAGTCTCAGGAGCAACACGATTGGTCGAGCAGGCCCATGTGATCAGTGTACTACGCACTATAACCTGGAAGCACTAACATCACCCAGGTTACACCCAGCTGCCCTGAATGAAGGTAACAAGGCCCCTAAATAGCAAGGTCTGGTGTGGGAAGTAGTCCGCCAATCCAGAGGCACAATGGTTTGGGGAAAGCAGAAGGGTGGCAGCCAATCATCTACAGGCACTGGAACGCTCCTATTTATGCAAAGGCCCTGCAGGCCATCAGGCCTTGGGCCGCAACAAAGGATTTTAAGCAAAAAACAGAGAAATTAAACAAAGAAAAATGAAAAACTGGTTTTTAAATGAGAGAAGACATTGAGCATACAGTTTCTGTCTGTCAGTGGCAATCCCCTGATCTGAAACACTGGTTTTCTGGTGATGGTTAAGTTAAAGTGGCTGCATGACATAACAGTATGTGCTACAGGATTCTTATCACTATAAACTCCATGAAACCTTAGTCATGTAACACAACATAAAAACCACACAATGGTTGTTTGCTAGAATCAGTTAAGTAATTTCTTCACCTGCATAAAATACATCTGCTAGCTACACTTTCAGGATAACATTTAAAGTTTGTCCAATTTAAGGCTTTGAAAGGATCATTTTAGACTGTTTGCAAGAGGTCATGTGAGTAACATGAGCTGGCAGGGACATCCATGGACTGAACATATACCAAAACATCGCACAGATGTTGAATGCAATTAGGATCAGAAATTTGCCCAGAACATTCAGCTGCCTCCCACAGCTTTGCCCTTTTCTCATAGTTGCATGAAGACCACTTTAATCTTGAGTATTTAAAGCAGCTGTGTTACTTGTCCTTTTCTGGGAAACAAATAGAAGCCAACTTTATTCTGTGGTCATATTCCACTTGACATTTCACTAGCACTGTCTCACCAGCTTCTTCTCCACCCCTGGAGTGCAGAAAAGAGCTCAGACTGTTGCAGCTGTTGGAGTGCTGGGATGTTGCCAGGATGTGTGAATTGGTGGGATTCAGGAAAGCCTGGTGTGTCTTTCTGGGATATTATCTGTGATTATTCTCAGCCCTTTTGACCTCAAACATTTCAGTTGTATAGCTCCTACATAGCATGAAATAGTGTACAAAATCAAACAGTATAAACAGTAGCACCGTGATTGAATCACAAAGTTTACCAAGTTTTCACTTTTCTTTTTAAATTTGTCAGGCTGCTTCTTTACCACTGCAATATCTTTGTAAATTGGTAACTCCAGAAACAGAGCCAGAGAAAACACCCTAATCATTGGGAGTTTCAAGCATTGGCCACAAAACTGACATTTTAGCTGTCTGTCATGCTTCCATTTCCAAAAGATAACCCGGGATGGTGGTTTAATGGTTATCCTGATCATTTTGTCAAGATCTGAAGGAATTAGCCTGATTGCTGTTGATACGTTGCAGTCCTAAAGGACTTTCTGAGACTAAGTGAGTGCAAGAATTAGCAGCAAATGAGTGCTTGTGAACCACAAAGCAAAGATTTCCTGGCTGGAGGTGCCTGAGTTCACCGTCGCCAGGATTCAACGGCTGATAATCTGCCTCACTTTATGCATCAGTATGCATGGTGTGCTTTGCATTGACTATAGTTGGATGTTGATGTGAATGAAGACAGCAGAATAAAACGCTATTTAATATGCTCATATTTTCAGGTAGTTTTTTGTATTTATTTATGGCTTTTGTTCACATTTACGCCTCTATCAAATACCCAATTCCCTCTATTGTGAAAGAAGTCGAACGCCATGGTCTTTTATTCCTCTGTTGTCCAGTTTACACGCACTCATCGGTGGAGTTGGATTTGTTTTGATGATGTACCATCACTCTCTCAGCTGTACACATGAGCAAGCAAACAGGCACCGGCCAGCAGCACACACACAAACAGCAAGTCAGGCCCAATTTCCACCTGGTGCTTGCATGATTTGTTCAGTCTGCGACACAGCCAACGGATCTAATCGCACCTGTTTTAGTCAATAGTGTGATTTAAACCGGGCACGATGTGCATCCTAGAAGCCCCTATGTCGCAGCTCTCTACTATATATGCACGCCTAGATATACAAGCCCAGATATACAGGAAATCAGACAGAACCAGTAAAACATCCAGTGGATTTCAAAATAAAATCCCCCTGCAGGTTTGCAGTGGCTGAACTCTGTAAACATTATATAATTACTGGTGACACCAGGTTGGAAGTAGTCAGTCTGAGTGGTTTTTTTTTACATCACGGACGATGAGAAGTTTATTAAAGTGGAGAATCACAAGCTCTCATGATGCCACACATCCTTTTTACAAGAACACCACCATGAAGGAGAAGGCATGGACAAAGATATCTGCAGTTTTGGAGTGAATGGTGAGTTTAACATACTTAACATATAAATATGTTCTTTTCTATTCAGACGACTTGTTCAGTAAGATGTCTGAAAAGAGCCATAAAAGCGATGTACCAATTAAAAGAACGTGTGATTTTATGATTTCACTGCAGGTGCTCCACGTCTGGTGTGCTACCGATGTGAATTGGCGTACAGAAGAGGTAGGAATGAAACCGTGGGTGAGTCAGAGCTCAGCACACGCACATGCTGTGGAAATTGGGTGTGTGAACCAGAATGTCAGCTGAGATGACTGTGTGCTTAATTGTGTGATATAACAAATGGGTCATCCTGCAGTCATCCTCTAAATGCAAAGCTTGAAAACTATCAGATTCTTCATCAATAAAGGGGTTGATGGGCTTTTTGGCAGATTTGGTTCAATGCGGTGACAAAGCACCTGTAAGCCCAAAATCAGCTTTTCCTGCTGAGAAACTGCCATTCATTTAATTTAATACAGAATCAGTGATAATATTGTTTGTGCTTTAATGTATTAAAAAAAAATCAAATTACTCTCTTTGCATTAACAATTTTGGCAGCCCCGTTAAGTATTGACGTATCGAAGTATTGACAATACTCGACCTCTACTTAAAGTGTCACACACCACTCCTAGAAAATTTACAGCACAACATCCTTTTATTTTAATAAATTTAATAAATAAACATCCAACAGAAAATGGGAGATAAAGTAACAAGTGGGAAATAAAAATACATGAAAGTGACTAAACTTGACATTGTGCACTGAGCCCTGATCCACCAACAGGTACAACAGTACCCTTACTTGGTACGTGGGGTGTACGCCAGATACCAAAGATTCATCAGCTATGCAATAGCATGATGTCATAGCTGTATGATGTCTTCCTTGAGTTGTAATAACGAATAATGCAGCAGAGAAACAAAGGAGTAAAATGGTGGAACCCCTGCCGTTTGTCTTCATGATCTTTTATGAAATGATCTCCAGTTTATTTAACCATGGCGCCCTTTCTGCTTTGGTCTTACTTCTGAGTCACATGGAAAGTGGCGATTAGTTGATTCCAGTACAGTACAAGTTCCATCCATTATGGTTGGATCCATAACAACTGGGACGCCAACAGATTGTTCCCAAAAAGGTAAGCTTTGTCAAATGGGATTTTGTGTCACCTTTCCCAGTTTTTTGCCTGTGCAAATGCAAAATAAATAGATAAATAAATCAGCATTATGCACCAACCCATCCCATGCCAACACCAGAGCGAAAAGATAAAAATGGTGAATTGTTCACAGCTTGTACAGACGGTGAGGTATGATCTGATTAAAAAGCCTTCTGAGCCAAATTCAGTTTTTCTTCATTTATATGCACTTTTACAGGCTATTCATTGCTTTTAAATCTATCACACACACATATACACACACCAACATACACTTTGGAGGTATGGAGGGCTTCAGTGCCTTTCATGAGGACACTTTGACCTTCTGGTTGACAGAAAATGGCTTTTTTCCTGAAATACAGTCGCCACGTAGACGTTCCCTTTTCTGAAGTTGCCAATCTAAACAGTCATTTTGCAGAAACTATAATGGGAACCAATATGCATTCAAGGAAGAGAAAGTTGTCAGTGGTTTGAATATTTTGTGTGATTTATGTATTAAATGTTTTGCACATAAAATAAGAAAGATAGAAGACAGTCACAGCAGCTGCAGGTTGATGCTGGTGATGCTACACAGTTACACCAATACTGCAGGAATGCATTGATTTCCCATGCTTGCTGTGTCATCTAAGATATTCTGGAGGGACAGATTTACCTTCCCCAGCTTCACCTCCTGCGACACCCAATTGAATTTCCTCTATCTGTGTTGATGACTAAGCACAAATAGTTGGCAGGAAGACAGGCCGATTCCCTGGACATTTGGAGATGGGACAGATAAACACTCAGTATTTCTGGGAAGTTTAGCTTGACTCAAATGGAGGAATAATGTTCCTGCCTTCCCACCTCTTGGTTTCATCATTTCTGAATATGCCTGTGTTTGTGTGTGTTCATTTCTGTGAGCTCTGAAAGGTCACCACAACCTTTGGTGTGTATTTAACGCATTGCATTCATAGCAGACTGAGTGCAGTCCTTTAAAACCTTTATAAGGACTCTACATGAGAAACCCGCAGCCTCTTTCTGCCACATTTATTTTTGTAGTAATATCGATCCGATGACATCTTGTGAGCCAAGTAAGACTTTTAGTTCCTTATTAATAAAAGTTTGTTTTATCTAAGGGTCCATTCACATCAGGATAGTTCGCTATACTCGGTCCGGTTCGGGACTCGGCTCAGTTATAGGGAGGTGTTTCCATGCAGAACGAGATCATATTTGTGTTAAACTTCGGTCAAATGAGCCAAACCATTAAAATAATATATCCCCATTCCCACCAAAGGTGGTGCTGCACTCACATTTAGTAAAAGAGAGAAGCATGAAGAAGAACACTGGACGTTAAGCGCTAAACATGGAGACAAAACTATCGCTGTTTTGTTTTTTGTTTTTTTATGTTGTCTCATACAAGTATACTGCAGAAATACACCAACAATGGATGTAGTACGAACAACAGATAAGACCGAGGACTCTTAACGCCCTCACTATGCATTTACCCACAATGCAATGCTACATTTAATGCAGGAAGGGACTTTTTTTTGTAGTCCGCTTCCTGTATCTGGTCCGCTTGATACAGAACGAGACAGAAACCGGGACAGAAACCAGTGACCAACACCTCTCCTATTCCCACCACAACCCTCTGTGTCAAGGGCGTGACTCAGAACTGGGACTCAATTGCCCCAAAACAGAACCAGTGTAGACAAACCAGGTTTATTTCTAAAAGCTAGGTTTAAGAAGAAAAGGAAACTGATCCAATTCTATGGCTTGAACGCGTACAAATACGACGACCTGGCAACAAGACCGAGACACAGGGGAGAATATATGCAGGAACTAACAAGGTGAAAACACTATCAGGTGTGAACAATCAGGGAAGGGCAGACACAGACAAGACTGGGCGCGGCCAACAGGCCTGAAGCAGAGACAGGCGTGGGTGATCAAAGAAAAACTACATTTAGCACTAGACATGAACCATAAAACAAAATAAACGCTGAATAAAAAACGGGGATCATGACACTCTGGAGATTTTCACTTATTTTAAAATCTAGAACAGAAGACGTGGTCCAGATGGACAATTTTCATTTGGTTTTGAGGCTAATAACGGAGATATATGCCCTGAAAAAGCAGAAACTAAAAGATGATGCAGCACTTACTGTGGCAGAGATAAAAAATGGTGTAAGATGGAGTTTTTTTTTTCCACAGCTGATCCTCGTTCATTCTGCAAAACCTGCAAAGTCTAAAAGGTTTCAGATGATAAATAGCGCAGCTACTTTCATATGGAAGAACTGCTTAAACACACTCACACTCAAAGTGGCACTAAAAATCATATAGTGACCATAGCACTTCATAATAACCCCAGTTGCCTGGCAACAGGCCCTTAATGAGGCTTTTATTGGAGGGTAACAAGGAAGGCAGTAACAACAGGGACTCGAGTGGCAGTTTACTGTGTAGTTTCTCCTCCACTTTATATCTGCAAAAATTAATCTAATCTCCGTTATTTTATTTTTAATGAAATACTAGTTTTAAAGAAAAGTCATTTTAACAAACTGATCTTGCTGCTTCTGTTTGTCCTGCGTTTTAACAGAGGACACATGGAGGTGACACGGAAGAGACGTTCTTCCTTTTCATGTTGATCCTTCATTAAACCAAACATTAGCTACCGAGACAGATGAAGATATTTATTTTATCTGTAACATTTAATTATTTGGCTGGCGCACAGTTTGTCTTTTGCATGAAGTTGCAGTGTGCTACCTGCAGTCGACGTTATTCAACACATCTTCAGTTTGGGCTCTGACTTGTGGAAATTCAGCCACTCTGTGTGTTTTAAAACATTCTGCAATGTAAATTATTACTTCTCATTTGATTAGTTTCACCCATCCTTGCCTCATGTTGTCTTTTCTTCTCTTCCTGCATGAAAAGGCGCAGCAGTCATGTGGGAGCAGCCTCGGTCTGCCTCCTGTCTGTTTCTATGTATGTGTTGGATGGGTTGTACTGGAGCCATTTTCAGAAAGCTGGTTCAATGTCAGTAAATGCTTCTAAAATTAAATTATTTCCACCATCAACAAACAACTGCTTTTGTTCCTGCTTGTAGCATATGAGCCCTCATGGACCCTGATTACCTCTGGTAGTGGCTTTTAGCTGTTCCCAGAGTCAGAAGATAAACCTTTGGTGGGGCTTGGTTCCACCACTACGGCCCTGAATCGTGGAACAGCCTGACAGAACGTCGGGGCTGCACTGTTTTTGAAAAGAGGTTCAAGACCTACTTTTTTTAGTTTAGCTTATAGCTAAACTTTCATTTCATCTTAGGTATTTTAAATTTATCTTGTTTATTTCATCATTTATTGTCTTTTTATGTCATTTTTATGATATACTTTTCTGTTTATTTTAAATGTTTGTTTGTGTGACTTTGTTCTTACTGGATTGTTTCACCCACATTGTTATTATTAACTCCTCTATATTCTATATCTGTTGCCCTTGTCGTGAGTGAGCTGGCTCTTGGTATGAAAGATGTCATTTCCTCTCACAGCAACGTCAAGCTGGTTGTTTATTTCCATATTAATATGGAGTTAAAGAGACAGAAGCTATAGGTTAGAATCTAAAAATAGGATGGAGGGTGTGGGTGGTTGTGGTTAGGGTGTGGCGGGGTCGGTGCGTGCATGTTTATGTGTGTGTGCATTTGAAAGAGAAAATGTGATCATGGGGTGTTTTAAAAATGGTAAGTTTTTACACATGCGTATGTGAAGACTTATTTTAAATGCGTCAAAACAGTTTTTTTCGAAGAACTTTGTGCTACTTTTTCTATGAAAAGTGCTTTATAAATAAAATTGGATTTAGTTTGATTAGATAGTTTCCTTCCTTTTTAAGAAAACAGGTCTGAAAACTCATTCCCTTCATGGAAAACAGACTTAAGCAAACTGTTTTACAGTTTCCCTCCAGTTATGTGCTACAAGTGGTTAACCCTTTAACCATCGGGGTCTGCCCTGGGCGAAACTTGAAGACAAATCTTGTGCAAAAAAGTTTGTTATTTTGTGTATTTTAACTTCCCAGAAGGTAGTTCTCTCACAGCCCTTGTGGATAATAAACAGATACAGGTACTATTTACTATTATTTTATCAGAAAAGCCTTTCTACCCGCATTAATACCATAGCATTGCATTGACACCATATTTTAATACTACTGATGGATTGTCTGTTAAGGGGTAAAATAAGACTGCATGTTTGTTACCTGCAGCCGGTCGGTAGTGTTACACCACACAGACCAACGGCTCTGGGTGTATATAAAGTTCTTTATTTTTCACCGAACGAAGATTAAACATGTTACACATTCGTTAGATGCAACAGCACTGGGCGCATGTTTCAACCACCATTTTGTTCAACAGCGCGCACACACACGCTTCTCTTCTTCTTCGGTAATTATCACAGAACTGCTTGCCCTGCCCCCTAGCGGTAACATGGGTGAATCACATCACTAAGAAAGCAGATTACTGAGTGCAGCAAACAGAAATAATTCTTAATAGGTGCTACAGTAGCAACATTTAAACATATTCTCATCTCATGAAAAAAAAACCAGACTAATCATGTCTACATAGTCAATAGCTGTGATTTCATTACAAATTTTTGCCAAATCAAAAGCAATATTTCAACAAAAAATTTGACAAACTACATTTACAAATTGCAGATGTTTCTATTGAACAGTGTTTAGAAAATTTTTTGACGTTTTCTGAAAATTGTGGCTTATGGAAGATCGCCACATAACATTATTTTGGGGTTCTCTACACGCTGCAGAGGATTTGCCACGGATTCATTGTAAAATTCTGAATTTTGCTGTCATTTGCTCCATACTGCGCCATCTTTACTGGAAATGAACCGGTCATATGACACGTAAATACAGAAAAGGTATTTCCATTGCACTCTTAAGATATATACTTAATTTTAATAAAAATTCTGAAAAAACCTCACTAGAGCGTAAAAACTTTTTAAGCAATATTTGAGTTTTGGGGTTTTTTTTCCCAGCATGCATGTTTCCATTTGCATTTTTTATAGCAATATTTAGGTTTTGTGCAATTGGGGAATGGAAACACAGCTAATATGGTTAGATTTACCTGCTTCCTGCAACCAAACCAATAAACTGCTGATTGATGGAGTCAGTTCATGCTTGGCTAATTTGTGAAGTAATAAAGATAAAGTAATACAACTGAAATCCAGAAACAGATGAAAGTTTTCTTGGTTTACCAGAAGACTCACATTTCTCTTGTCACCATAGAACCACAGTAATGCTAGCATATAAATTAGTCTGAAAACCACGGTTTCATCTCCATGTTTATAAACCATATGCGTCTATCCTGAGCCAGTGACTTTAAACCCCAACTCAGCCTTAAGCTGGAAGAACAAACCCAACAGCAGTAACAATGGAGGATTATAGTGTTGCGTTCGTGCTGCAGAAACTACTCAGACGCAGACAAATTTCTTCTTTTTATCTTCATTTTTCACCGTCTTCCTCATGGTACATTTGTATACAAGTTTATGGCTGCATGACTTCTCTGTTACAGCACCACCTATAGGCTCGGCCTACATACTGCAGCATTTTCATTGGTTTAGTGTGGACACACTAAAACGTTTTTACAGGAAACCAGTTCTGTCTCTGTGTGGATGCAGCTAAACGTTGTTTATGTCTGTTGTCTTTGAACTTCTGCACGAACTGCGGTCAACAAAGAGAATAAAGATGAAAGCTTTTTTCTTGGTTTCATCCTTCACCTCTCTTTCCCACCTGTTAAGATCTTCCCTTGATATTACTAAACACTAAGAAGCTCCACACTGAGTTGCATCCTCCGTCTGCAACGGCCTTTTGTGGTGGAATTAAATGATTTTTTTCATCCTTTTGAATCAACATGGACTTGGTTTCCGTCGCTTGTTTCTAATCCAGTTTGTCCTACAGCCAGACAAAGCACTGAGTCAACAGAAAGGTAAGTGTGCTATGAAGACAAATGACTCATTTAGAGGCTCACTAATGACTCAGGCCACTCCTGCACATCCCTCTGAATTTGTTTTCAGTCTTAGGTCTAAAAAATTTAAAAAAAATTTACAAAAAAAACGCTCCAAGAGAAACAGGCGCAGATGATGTCAAATCCTGCGATGGAGACCATTCAACAGCTTTACTGATCCTCTCACATGGGTCACTTTATATATCATGTATTATTAATAAGCAGCTTAATTTTCCTCACACAGCAGAATGCCTGCTGAGTGTATCTGTATTTGTGAGTATTATGGTTAGCCATGTTGACCACACAGTGTGTACATGTGCATGAAACATGAGTGAGCTTGTAGGTTTTAGTGAGTAAATGGATGTAAACAGGAACACCAAGCTGAAGGGAACTCTGCTTTTAGAAAAAGATTCCTTTCGATCCATTTTTGCATTCGTCACAGCCGGATGTAACACCAAAAATACAACAAGGCAAAAAAAAGCCACCAGGAAACTGAAACGTACTTCTGATGTTATAAATATCTCAGAGATGCACTTAGACATGTCTAATATACAAAACATATTGTACCAACAAGTGATATGTCATTTATTAACTTTTTATGCATTTAAAATAATAATCCTATAATTACTAAATTTGATTTTTGGTCATTGATCTCTAATCTAAAACATCTTTTTGTCCAGAGTTTGGAAATAGCGTTAACAATGCACACACAAGCAGAGTTTCCTTTACAATGTTTTGCAAAATAAAATCTATATTTGTAAAATTGACAAACTCGCGCAGTTTTTGTAAAATCTCATCCGGTTGACGAGCAGCCGTTATTTCAGGATTTTCTTCTTGCTGCGGAAGATTTGTCACAGATTTTCAAAACCCTTCTCTCCGTTTTCTTTTCTAATGCATTGTAAAACTCTGCATTTTGCTGTATGTTTCGTACCGTGCCATCTTTACGAGAAATGAACAGGTCACATGACCCCCTAGGTCATGTCTGGGTTTCCATCACACTGACACAATATACTTCCATATCAAAACATCTGAAAACCAGTCTGAAGAGAGCGTAGAAGCTTTTAGCAATATTTGAGAGTTTGATAAAAATGCACATGTTTTCATTCAGTTTTTTATTGGAATATTTAGGTTTTGTGCAATTCTAGGCCTAACCCTTTAACAGCCATGCTCTGTTGGTTGATATCATAGACTGTGTATAAAAAGATGGATGAAGCTTCCATGACATCACCCATAGGTTTCTGAAGAGCCAAATTGAAGCTCGGTGGGCGGTTCCTACCGTCGCCATGTTGGCAGCGTCATGCGCATTGTCTCGCCCGGAAAATACAAACATGGGCAAAGAGGTGGAGCTGAGAGGGGAGCCGTGAGCGTCATGGTGGATGATTGACATCGAGCGAACTCCAAGCTTTCTGTAGCTAAGAGCTAACCCAAGATAACAAGAGCTAACCAGCTAATGGAGGTAAGCGGGCTAAAGCTAAGTCACGTTATTAACCGGCTAAAAACCGCGGTTCTACATTTTTCTGACTTGAAGCCGGAGATTGGTACCTGTCAATCAAAAGGACACGCCCCTAAATATGGAGAACTTCGAGATTAAATTACTTTTAAACGGGCAAGTTAGAAAAAAATTCCCTCCCCTGACAGTTGTCATGAAGGGAAACCTGACATATTAAACCTAAAATGGATTTTTGAACCAGACTGTAAACATGTTTATTTCTGCTGTGAAGTTGGTCTTTTTAACATGGGAGTCTATGGGGATTTGCTCTGTTTTTCAGCCCCTAGTGGATGAAGGGGGAACTGCAGGTTTATACATTTCTGCATTGGCTTCACTTTTAACCACCGGAGGTTGCCGCTTGGTTGACAGGGAAAAATTCCAGTGCCTAATAAATCTTGTTGAAAATTTGTGGAAATGTCTACTCGACCACTATAATACCAAAAGTAAGTGTTTGTGTCATTAGTGTTTCATGTTGTGAGTACAGGTAGATTTATTGTATGTAATAATAATAATTTCAAACATTTTACATTGCAGTTTTTGTTATGTAAATGTGCTGAGTCATGTTTAGTCTCTCATGCCTATTTGCACACATTTTCTGATATTCTCAGCAGCCTGACTATAAGCCTCCACCAGCAGGCTGAATGCTGACTGCAGAGCAGTGACAAGATGAGCATTTGTAAATCTGTCAGGAGAACTTAATAAGCTTTTTCTCAAGCTGAGAGGAAGTTAACATAAGTCTGCTGATGATTTCCATCTTTTCCTCTTACTGCAGCAACGACTCAGTTTTCAGATGTTGATCATTGAATTTTAACATCACTTTTCTCACCTCATCTTGAAGAGTTGTAAAGATTTGAAGTTGAAGTTCTTGGAGGTTTAGCTAACAAGGAAAACAAGATGTCAGATTAGCGCAAAGGGAATGTTATCCTCATTTCTGCAAGAACTTCATGAAAGTAATTCATCTAAAAACAGCTGATATTATGGCACCTGTCTTGTAGCTGCTGTAATAGAATCATCTCTCTATCATGGAGAACAAAACTGTTGCCATCACAATAAGCAGTTTCACAATGACCTTGTGTTTTTTGCTGACTCAGACATCTCCAGGTTCGGTCCATATTGACCTGTTATAATTTGTTCTGCTGCTGCTGCTTCCCCAGAAGAAAGAGGATGACACTCTTCAGCTACAGACTTGTAGATCTTCTCCACAATTTCCTGCACAAATAAGAGAAAAGAAGTTCACATCAGTGTTGTGTACACAAATTTTTTTATTATCATCCTCACCTACCATTCATATCCGCTTGGAGCTACATCAAGCTGACCGCCCCGTTTGTTTGTTGAAGTACCTTTATAAGTACAAGTAAAGCTGATCTGACCCAACAAAACAAATTGTATTAATGTTATTTTTGCTCATGAAAAATTACTTCAATCAAGTTATTTGAGTTGAATATAGTTACTTTAACGGACTCGGCAACCTTTTTCTGAGATGACGACATAACTCTAAAAACTAATGCAAGAAAACAAAAGCAATGTCCTAATTATTTATTTATTTTTTTTATCGGTTTGAAAAGGCAAGTCGAGTCAGGAAGACGCAGACTTTATGTCCATGTGTGGTTCAGGAGGAAGGTGTGTGTATTTGATCGACCCCTGGGAAGAGACTACATTTATCTCCTGTGTATTTTCATAAAGTCACAAAATGTCAACACAATGGGAGAAAGAAGAGCCAATGGGCACATTTTATATTTGATTTGAAGCTAAACAAAACTCTTTGTAAACTGTGTGGAAAAACAATTGTTGATGAGAACACAACAAAGTTGAAACTAAATTTGCAAACTGGTATTCTGTTGAAACCATAGACTGTATATAAAGAGATGGACGGAGCCTCTGTGACGTCACCCATCGGTATCTGAAGAGCTGAACTGAAGCTCGGTGGGCGGTTCCCACCATCGCCATCTTGGCAGAGGCATACGTGTCGTCTTGGCAGGAAAATACAAATACGGGCAAAGAGAGGGGTTGTGAGCGTCATGGTGGATGATTGACATTGAGCAAACTCCGAGCTTTCTGTAGCTAAGAGCTAACCGAGCTAACAGTAGCTAAACAGCTAATGGAGGTAAGCGGGCTAAGGCTAAGTCACGTTAACCGGCTAAAAATCGCGATTGTTCTACAATCTTCTTAAGCGGGAGATTGGGTACTTGTCAATCAAAAGGACACGCCCCTAAATATGCCAAAGTTTGAGATTAAATTACTTTTAAACAGGCGAGTTAGAAAAAAATTCACCCCACTCCCCAGTTGTCATGAAGGTAAACCTGACCTATTAAACCTAAAATGGATTTTTGAACCAGGCTGTAAACATGTTTATTTCTGTTGTGAAGTGGATTTGCTCTGTTTTGCAGCCCTAGTGGATTGGGGGGGGGAACACTGCAGTTTTATGCACTTCCGCCTGGGCTTCACTTTTAACCACCGGAGGCTCCGTCCATCTTTCATATACGGTCTATGGCTGAAACCGAGCTTCAATTCAGCTCTTCAGAAACCTATGGATGACATCACGAAGGCTCCGTCCATATTTTTATATACAGTCTATGGTTGAAACATTCAGTAATATCAAAACCAGAAAAGATGAAGTTCACAGTATTGTGCTTTTAACAAATTATTTGTTTAAATATAATTAATCCACATAGATCTAAAGAAATTATTTCAAAGGTGTTCAAAACATTAAACAGTGAATAAATTTAAGGACGCCTCGACAATGTAAATGACCCCATCACAGTGTTCTATCTTGTAAATGTATGTAGAAAGGATATCTTGGCAGTGTAAACAAATTAATGTTTCTATTATCAGGCCATGTAATTAAAAAAAACAAAAAAAAAAAAAAAAAACTTTAAGCACTCTGAATGCAACATATACAAAAAACTATACATAAACAGACACATACTATATATAGAAACTAGATGCGGCTAGTTGAAGTTAACTGATTGCAGACCAAAGCTAACGGGACTCACTAATCATTGAGGAAGTTGGGTGCAAGTATTTCATATGAATATGGACAAAGTAACAACAATTTGCAACTGGCCGAGTTTGGTTTTCTGGTTTTCTTACACTGTTTAATAGGAAGCAGTACAACCGTAATGTTCTATAAGCTAACAGCTAATGCTAACGTTTTCTTAGCAATAACGTATTGTATCATTCGATACTCTCATTTATAGTAATTTTTGATGGCAGGTTTTGTTTTGTGTGTTTTTTGTTTTGTGGTGAGTGTTCGAGTGTCATGATGGAGACTTTAATTTTGCAATAGTTTCATGTGGCCTGTGGAAAGCTACAGGTTTAGCGCCCTTAGGGGCCAAAAGTTATATGGTATACCTTTAGAAATGCCACAGCTGGCATTAGTTTTCTTGTTATTTTTGCATTTAACAAGTTGGGGTTTTTTTTTTTTGTTTTTTTTAAGTGTACTCGCTGCAAGTTTGGCTCTCTGTCAAAATTCTTCTCTAATTCTCCAAACTGAGAGCAGTCTGACCGCTGGTTCTGCAGATAAGATTCTAACTACCCACAAGGGTTTTTCATGACCTCACTTAAAGAAAAGCAACAGTCCCTCTAACCTCTCTTTGGGAGAAAACGTCAAAGCATTTTACTTAAATATAGCAGAGAAAATTCTACATGACACACAAGCAAATTCCTTTTTGGGATGAATCCAGACAGTTTTCATGCTGCTGTTGGAAATCTGATGCAAGATGTTGCAAAACGTCAGAGAAAATTCCAAGAGTCCCTCCCGGAGAGCTGATCTGGACTAATACTGTTGCAAGACGGATCCTTACTTATCAGGAGTTACCAATTAATTTGGCAATGACTTTTTCCAGTGAGCTTGTTCAAGCTGTGTGTGTGTGTGTGTGTGTGTGTGAGTGAGAGAGACATAATGCAGCTGTGTGGCGAGTCAGCCAGCAACAGGAGAGTCCAGCTAGCAGGGCAGAGAGATCACTGGGGAAAAGGAGAGGGGAAATAGAAGGAGGGTTAAAAGAAAAACATGAAAGGTGAAAGCAGGGGAGAGGACAAGAACAGGAAGCAAAACATGTCAACATCGGGAGGATGAGGAGGAATCACACGGGATGATGAAACAAAGCTAAAGGAGGCTGTGAGGAGGCTGTAATACTGTTTGTAAAGCAGAACCACATGGAAACTCCTCAAAGAATAATCACAAAACAAATCTGAAATAATAATCCTACCACGTTACGTTTACTTTCCTGCATTTATTTTGCAAATAAGTAGGTTGAAAAAACAAAAAAAGCTTTCTGGCTGGGATTTGTGTGTGTGCCATGACCACTTATGTGTTGAATGGCCAGAATATTATTAGCATGTTTAAGTAGCGAGTGGAAACAGAAGCAAAGCGAGCAGCTGTCTGTAGAGGCTTAGATACACCTCTTGCTTTTTTTTTGTTTAATTTTCCATCAGAACAAATAAATGCAAGAAAAAAAAAAAAAATCACCTATTAGCTTAACTAAATCCAGATGGTGAAAGTGTCCCATTGGATGATCACTGCATTGATGATTAAGTTCCCGCTGGCAACTAGTTGTTTAGCCCTGTCTGATGCAGGGAGTAGCTTCTCATGTGGAAAGGATGTTTCATAAGGATTCAATTACTTTAACTTGAGAAAAAAAGAACATCTAAGGAGGTGATGAAACGACTTTAGAGCTTTCCAATGCATTATTAAAAACTGGAAGGAAAGTGAGGAAGCACAAAAATCCTGAATGATGGTGATCGGCGATCAATTAAACATTTGGTCAAATTAAAAAAAGGATGTATCTAACAGTGAAAGGAAGAAAATTTACACAAACAATGTGAAGGGAACTCGAGGGATGGATGCTGAACAGCTGTGGAGCCATCAGAAAACAACTAATCAGTGAGGATAATTAGAATAAAAAGGTTCCAGTTTACCAGGGAGCATAAAGACACGACTCTGCAGGAGGAAGGTCATATGGTCTGGTTAGTCCAGGTTTACCCGGTTCCAGAGCGATGGGCGCATCAGGGTAAGGAAGGCAGATGAAGTGTTGCAGCCATCTTGCTGAGTAACAAGTCTGTGGGGGAAGGCTATCATCTGGGGTTGCTGTAGTTGGTCAGGTCTTAGTTCAGAAACACAGTGTGGTAAAAATGAGGTCAGCTGAATTTACTGAACGAGCAGTTTTTTCCGTCTTTCCTGATGGCATATTCCAAGAAGACAAATCAGGGTTCATCGTACTCAAACTGTGAAAGAATGGTTCAGGGAACAAGAGACTTCATTTTCACACATGGACTGGCCACCACAGAGTCCAGACCTGAACCTGACTGGGAATCTTTGGGATGTTCTGGAGAAGGAATCATCAATACAAGATCTTGGTGGAAAATTAATGCCACTCTGGATTGAAATAAATGAGACATTGCAGAAACTTTTACTGAAACATTGCTGTGGGCATTGTTAATCAAAGCTAAATCAGATCTTCCATTAGGCTTCAAATCAGATTAATAAAAGCTTAAGACTATTGGGGATTTGCAGTGTATAACAACATTAATTACATTAATTGCTTTTTAACTTCAGAAGAGTTGAAAGTGGCATATACAACTTTCTGACTTTAAATGTGTCTTTCTGGCTCGCTTTAATGGCACAGTGACATTTATCATGGACCTTGTTGCCCAGCAACGTCCCGAAGTTGGGGTTTTCATTCTGCATTATTAACATACCGGCCATTTTTTAAATGCACAATGGTTCATTCTTCAAAGAAATGAGACCAAGCAGGAGATCAGACTCCACATCACACTGACTTATTTTCTGGTTAGAGCTGTGAGTGTGTGCAGGATGCAAGATGGATGCTGAATTACATGTCGTTATGGGGCGGCTCACTTAGAAAATCTTCCAAGGCTCAGTAGTAAAACTTTAACCAGTTAGGAGCTAATTAGGGGACAAAATTACCAACTGGAGTCCAGTGAGTCAGAACAGAGAAATCACTGAATAATGACTATGGGAGACTTTTTTTTTTTTTTTTTTTTTTATGATTATTATTATTATTCAAGCTTAAACCCTGTGAAGACAGAGGTGTCCAGCTTTGGTCCTTGAGGGCCACAATCCTGCAGGTTTTCCATGCATCCCTGCTCCAACACACCTAATTCAAACTAATCAGTCATTGTGCAAAACTTCATTGGCTGTTTGATCCATTTAATGGAAGACAGGTGTGTTGCAACAGGGATACATCTAAAACCTGCAGGACTGCAGCCCTCGATGACCGACGTTGGGCACCACTGCCTTGGGGAAACCTCTGCCTTTGATTTTTGAATATTATCTGAATAAGATTTGTTGTCTGTTTGCATGAGCAAACATTCATCTTGTTGCCTAATGTTCCCGGCTGGCTAAAACACAACTGCTGCAGCCAAAGCAGAGAGGAAAGATGAAGTCGTTTGGAAACATATGATCCCATGTAAATTAGTATTACTTCCACACTATAAATCATACAGAGGTAATATTTTACAAATGTGTGCGTTGTTCTACAGATACATAAGAGAAGTGATCAAACACCTAGATGTTTATCCTGCTCTGAACTCTGACCCCAGTAAAGTCACTGGAAAGGCAGAGTTAGAGATCATTATTTTGTTAGTAACTCAAGACATTTGTTTGTGTTGACATTTTGAGCAGCCAATGAGCACAGAGCTTTTAAACTTCGTCATATAAGAGCATCACTAACAGATGTTATTGTTGGACTATCAGGTTAGTCTGCTCCAGTAATGCATCTATTGCTTGGTTTCAGTTATATCAGGGGTGTCCAAAATCAGTCACTATCCTGCAGGTTTTTGATGTATTCCTGCTTCAACACACCTGACTTAAATTGATCTAACAGCCTTTGAACTTCAGCACAATGATTCATTAATGTGTGTGTAATGTGTGTTTGAGCAGGGATACGAGGAAAAACTAAAAGATTGTGGCCCTCGAGGACCGAAGCTGGACAGCCCTGAGTTACACAAACAAACTATATTTTACTGCAGATAAGAGGCAGCAATACAAGTAATCTCACCCATTGTTGACAGTAAAAATAAACATTAACTTCTTGCAATAAGCTGCAAAAGCACCTCGCTGGCTTTACCCTAGTTTATCTTTTGGTTTGAATACACAAGAAACATTCACCTCTACAATCAATAAAAAAACTGTGTCACCTAATATTTCTAACAAATATAAATTTTCCTCCTGAAAGTATTCGAAGTCGCACAGCAGCCCTGAAAAGATCAGAAACATCCGAAAATTAAAAGTTTGACAGAGCTTGTCAACAGGAGTGATTCATTTCTTTGTCATATGGAAACATTTCCTGCCGAGCTCAAACGACTTCCAGGAAATATTAAGAGTGATCATTTTCACATCACTTGCTCACATCATTCCCAGATTTTACTTTTATCTACAACTTGCAGGGCACAGAAACTTTCAGAGCATGAAAGGAGCAGGATGAAAAGGGAGTTTGTGGTTTTCACTAAACAGAATGAGATGCTCTTCAGAACCACTACTGATATGACTAAACAGCTTATTTGTCATTGGTTGCTACGTATTAAAAGTTACAAACTGGGAAAGAGTGGTTTATGTTGGAGGAGGGGAGTGGGAACTCCAGCGGGTGAAAGATTGGAAGGATGTCCTCTTTGGGTCATGTGCCTCGGAGCTTTTACTGTGGGAAAGTGTGTGTATGTATGTGTGTATATATATATATATATATATATATATATATATGCTTTTGTGTGTGGTCTGGTTTAACTAATTGTGAGAACTGACTTTAGAAGGCCCAATGCTCTTGTAAGTTTTGCGGTGTACCATTTGCAATAATTTAGGAGTTGATGGTTAAATATGCTGCATCTTACTGGCAAGCTCCATCAGCTAATGCAAGGAAAACTGATGTTTTCGCAGATGCACCCCCCGCCCCCGTTAGTGTGTGCAAGTGTGCACAGCATGTGTGTTTTGTGTGGGTGGAGAAAAACCTCCCCACTCTTAGGCCCCTGTAGAAAAACACAAATGCTCAAGAACTTTGCCATTAATTATAAAACCAAAACACACCACATGACCCATGTAGAGATAAGTCAGTTTATACTAAACATGAAGATTGGAACCACTTCAGAAATCATGGTGGACACAGTCATGGGATAAACCCAATAACTATGTCCTTTTTTATTTCAATGTGTTAAAGGCACAGAAAATAAATCCTCTGGTTCTTACTGTTCTTAAATGGATAAAACCCAATTTTCTTTAAAAGAAAATAAGGCAGATTATGACAATTTAATTTTTGCCTGTGCTGAATCAGTTTAGGTGGATATCACACTTCCTTTGCATCTTTTATATGCTTTTTATGAACTTTATTATTTTATACATCGTAAATATTATGTTATCTTTTTAAAGAATATTGAAACTAGTGCTGTCAAAGAACATGTTATGATATAACATGGTATATACATTTTATCCATGATACATGTTATGATTCCAACTCCTAATAGCAATGATTTTGTGTTTTAAAGCAGCAATATAAAGCGGCAGGAAGGCAGACCATAGCACAGTTGTGGTTTTTAGCTGGCTAACAGCATTCCGTAGCTTTAGCCCGCCTACCTCCGTTAGCTTCTGTTAGCTCTTAGCTACAGGCAGCTCAGAGTTAGAGGCTGAAACTCTGAAACTCAGTGAGAAACTGCATCTGCAAATGGTTAAACTATTAATGAATTATTTTTTCATTGTAAAATAATTTAGGACTTTCATGATCTACAAATCACATGTAGAATCTAAAAGATTTAGAAAAAATCTCTGTAGGCAGGGGAATAAGCTAAAACGCTTCATGGGCTCGGGCTCAACACTTCTGAAAACCATGTTCAACAAACTTTGTTCACATCTGCATCAGTAATTACGAGTTAAAACCTTGAAAAGAAAATAGTAGACTTAAAAATTAGCTGCTTCTTTGCAGCTTGGATAAACAGAGTTAAAAAGCAAGAATCAATGATGGTCTGGTAGTTCATTGGTGCACATGGAGACATCATCGTCATTGAATATATAGATAATGGAGCAGCATGTGCTGTGTTGACCGCTACCCAGTCCAACAAATCTGATTACCTCTAGAAAGATTAAGCATCCTACATGTTTTTTCTGCTTTGGAGGGATCTGGAGCATATACTGAGCAGCTGTTCTTGCCAAGCAGCTGTAAGCTGCAGCTGTAAGCAGCTTGGCAAGAGCTCTACCTCTGGCACCATGACCAGGTCTAAGTGTGTGGCAGAGAACATCAGTGCGGTGGCTAACAGACTGACCTGTAGTCAAAGTCCACAGCCAAACTCCAAACCATCAGCCAGCCTGCTCTTTTCACCTTTGGAGTGGGATCTGTGAACTGCAAGCAGTTTAAGTGACCAACCCATGTAACGGCAACCTCCTTGAGGCTGGATGTGGTACTTGCATCCATTGCCATCATCTCTGGGAAGATAGATTGGAAGCGGTCCATAAAAGTGGGATTTTAAGGTTTTGTTGCATGCTATACCTGCGATCAGTCTTCAACATTCTCTGCATTAACAAGCTACACAAAGAAAAATCACAAAGTGTCCGAAGCAGCTGCCAGATCTTGGCAAGGGCTTCTGCAACATGAGGACCTGGACATGAGAGCAGCAGCAGAAGCCATCTTCAGTGCTGTACTCAACATGAACAGCTAAACCAAGAACAACATTGTGTTGGAGGGAGCTGTAGCTGAAGAACATATGGTATCCCCACACAGGCTCCCTGTGAAAGACCTACACCCATCTCGACATTAGAAGACTGGAAGGAGAAATTGTCTGAATTGTAGACCAATGCTGCTTGGACACTTCCAGACCTTGTCAACCGTTGCTAGGCTGCCTGAGTGCCCCGATTACCTCAGAAATCATCACTCATGATGCGTTCCGGCCAAGCGGAAACCTCCAGCAGTTAAAAGTGAAGCCTGTGGTGCGACCTGGCTGCCGCTGGGTGGCGGTCTGGGGGTCCTGGTCCTCCGTCGGTGTGGGCTGTGCCCTCTGCCTGCGGGGGCGGGGGGCTGCTCACGGGCTCTTGGGGCCCTGGGGCCTGCGCTCTGTCTGCCCTAGGTGGCCGGTGCCCGGCGAGATCGGCCCTTGCCGGCCTGGGCCTGCTGGGGCCTGTTCCCCCTGACTGCGGGGGGCTCTGGTTGGGCACCTCCTTCGCCACCTCCTGGGCAGATGCATGGCTGGCTCTGGAGTGGGGGGGTTGGGATCTGTACCTGGGGGTGACTGTCGGTTACCCGGGTCTCTGGGTTCTCCTGGCCTTCCTCTAGCTGTAGGCGGGCGGGGTCACATTGGCATGATCACTCTTCTCTAAACACGTTCCACTCTGAATGTTCTGCATGAATGTTCTGCATGTGTCACAGTCACTGAGTCATCCAGCAAGTTTATTCACTAACAGCAGGTAGCTCTCTGTCTTTTTGACTTAACTTGCTAGTTTCTGGTCCTCATGATTGTCAACGGTTTTGTTCTCCACGAATCTAGAGTTGGCTTGTGTGGGTGTATATATTTATGTGTGTGGGTGGGTATGTGTGTGTACTTATGTGTATGTATGTATGTATGTGTATGGATATGTATATATGTATGCATATGTGTGAGTGTTTGTGTATGTATGTATATGTATGTGTATGTGTGTGTATGTGTATGTGTATATGTATGTGTATGTATATATATGTGTATATGTATGTATGTATATCTATCTTTATGTATGCATGTATGTGTACATGTGTGTGTATGCATGTGTATATGTATGTATGTATGTATATATGTATATATATAATGTATGTGCGAGTGTATATACATATATATGTAGGTGGGTATGTATGTGCATATACATGTATGCATTGACCTCTTTCTTTTGTTTTTTTTGTTTTTTTTTATGTTCTCTTTTCTGTTCTCTTTCTGCCCCTTTCCTGTCCTTTCCGGTCGGGTCCAGCAGCATAAACTCTGTAATACAAGCTATTATCCAAAACAAATTGAAAAATAAAATAAGAATCAAGAAATACAAGGGGATCATTACATCTACAAAAGTTCCCCTTGGCAAAATAAATTTGCTCAGCAGAACACAGCATCCAGAACATCAGTCTGCTTGCTTAAATGCTGGACAAGACAAAAAATAAAAAAAAAGTGAAGCCTGTGTGGAAGTGCATAAAACTGCAGTTCCCCCTTCGTCCTCTAGGGGCTGCAAAACAGAGCAAATCTCCATAGACTCCCGTGTTAAAAAGACCAACTTCACAGCAGAAATAAACATGTTTACAGCCTGGTTCAAAAATCCATTTTAGGTTTAATAAATCAAGTTTACCTCCATGACAACTGTGGGGGGAGTGAATTTTTTTTTTTTTTCAATCTCTGTTTAGAAGTAATTTAATCTCAAAATTCGGTATATTTAGGGGTGTGTCCTTTTGATTGACAGGTTCCTGACCTACCGCTTAAAGTGAGAGGAATGTAGAACAACCGCGGTTTTAGCCGGTTAACAACGTGACTTAGCTTTAGCCCGCTTACCTCTGTTAGCTGGTTAGTTCCTGTTAGCTCTTAGCTACAGAACTACAGAGCTACACAACTCAAAGTTCACTCAAAGTCAATCATCCACCACGACGCTCACAGCTTCCCTCTCAGCTCCACCTCTTTGCCCATATTTGTATTTTCCGGGCGAGACGACACGCATGCCCCTGCCAAGATGGCGATGGTAGGAACCGCCCACCGAGCTTCAATTCAGCTTTTCTGAAACCTATGGGTGACATCATGGAGGCTACGTCCATCTTTTATATATAGTCTCTGGTTCCAGCACATCTATGTATCTACAGACACTAAAACAGTCCATATGTAAGCATAATGTTTGTGTTGCTGTTAGTTGTAACTAATGGATTGTAAAAACTCATAATGGTGCTTCTAGGGTTGTTTCAGTATCACAATCCTTGAAAGTGACATCAGCCTTGAAAAGCCAGTCGTTCTGTGTATTACCAGCATCTCTCCCATCATAGTATAGCAGGTCTGCATGGAAGCTGGCACTCTCACACTTCCTGTACTGCTTTTGGTCAAAACCATTGGGTCAACCCACTTCCCTGTATTCTTCTGTCAACTCTGGGAAAAAGCTTTAATATCCTTCCTGCGTCTAAGACACTGGCTGACGAGGCCTTGTGAAAAGCCATCCACTCGCGTTGTGTCTCCTTCACCGCAGAGTGAACTATTGTCCCCCCATTTGCAACTCTAAACTCTGTTGTTTTGTCACCAAGAAGAAACAAAAACTCTTGCGTTGTTTCCTGGACAGTATTGAATGGAATAAATATTGCCTGATATCTTGCCATTTGTTTGTTTAGGTGGAGTCATTATTTGGTGCAGGGATTGTTTTCTGGTCAAAGAGTTCATTGCTGCCAGTTTTGCACCTCCCAGTCCTCCCAATGGGAGATTACACTAAGTTCTAGCAGCAGGGTCAACACCACTGACCGTCACTCATGGACAACGATGACCGCATTGTTTTAACAAGTTTATTTATGATGCAATGATAAGATTTGAAACTTTTCTCTGTATTGTTTCAAAGGTTTACACAGACTTACAGTTGCATGCATGTTTGTATAGGCTGGAATAATACTGTTATCTTAATACAAGAATATTGTCTAGATACACACAGACACAAATGCTGATGTAGACGCTCCCAAGGTGGGATGGGAACACTGGTTATTTTATTAGTTTTTAATCAAACAATTGTCTAAATTTAAGTGAGAAAAATTTATTCTCAAAAAAAGTCTGCTCTTGGTCAGGACATTCTCAGAGGGTTCTGTATCTTTTTATACTATTTTATATAAGTGCAGACCATCACAATACATGTTTAAAACACATTTCAAAATTGGAAACCAACTTTAGTCTCAAGTAATCGCCTCACCTGAACTTGTGAGAAGAGTCAAAAGAGGAGAAGCCAAAGTTCAGAGCAGGGATCACCAACTCCAGAGCCTTCAGGCCTTTTTAGGCCAGTGTCCGTCAGGCGTTAGCTGTTTCAGTGACGCAACACACCTGATTTAAATTAAACGCTTCTCAAACAGCCTCTCCATGTGGCTTAATGACCCAATAATTTGAGCCAAATGCATTCTTTGCCATAATCCAGCATGGTTACATCATGCTTTTTGTGGCACTAATGTGCATCAACCTGCACTGTTTAAAAAGTATATATGTTTGATTACCGATCTTGTTGTATTCAATCCATTGTGGGAATTAGCTTAACATGCCATAAAATCAGCTTCTATTTCTACTCAGCAATAACAAGACTTTGCAGGTAATTTCAAATAACAGTAAAATGATAAGTAGAAATTTCTCCTTTGAAATATGTTCAAGATTTTGTAATTGGCCCTTAAGATTAAAACTATGTGTGAGCAGTTTAGGCCACTTGTCCAGTGAATGAACGTCATGCTGGCAACTCTACATCCTGCATCACAATGCGAAGTGGAGATGGAGGTAAGCAGTTACAGTAGCCCAACAAAATAAATGACTGATCATAAATGTACCGTATTGTTTGCCCAACCATGCAACCAAAACCATTCATTTTCTGTAACTTATTGTCCTTAATATGTTTACTCAAAGCTAACTTGTGTAGTGTAGCATACTTTTTCCTTTTCAGTATTTTATTCTAAAAATAACCCAAATGTCTGATGTTTGATCTTTTCTACTTCTTTAATTAAACTTTGGGAACAGATGCATTAAAAAAAAAAGGAAAAACTTAAAAACACTATGATTTTATGAAGTAAAGCAGGATCTGTGGACTTTTTTAATCAGTAATTTTTTCTACAAATCCAAACATTATCATGTAAAAAAAAAAAAAAAAAAAAAAAAACACATTCTGCCACAAGTTTATCACTGACTACAAACGTACTTGGCTGATATTTATAAACCATCACTCCTGTCAAACCTGTTGGGTGATCCCACAGTAAACTGCCTCAGTAATGAACTAATTCCACTGGGTTTGAGGAACCTGGACTCCAAACTTGGAAAGCTGTTTCTTTAATTAGCCTGCAAACAGCCAGAGGCTGTAGTGGTGGTTAGCACTGTGACCTCACAGCAAGAAGGTTGCTGGTTCAAACCTCGGCTGGGAGGGAGGCTCAAACGGCGGCCTTTCTGCGTGGAGTTTGCATGTTTTCCCACTCTATACATGGGTTCTCTCCAGAACTCTAGCTTCCTCCCACCACTCAAAAGACATGCACGTTAGGTTAATTGGTTACTCTAAATTGTCTCTCGGAGTGAGTGTGTGTGTGTGTGAATTGTTGTCTGTCTCTCTGTGTGGCCCTGTGATGAACTGGTGACCTGTCCAGGGTGTACCCTGCCTCTTTCCCAATGCCTGCTGGGATAAGCTCCAGCTTCCTACGACCCTGAATTGGACTAAGCGGTAAAGAAAACAGATGGCCAGTCAGAGATTTGTTGTACATGGCTGCTTAGATTTTCATCTTCGTTTTAAATTTTAGAAGCAGGGTGTGAATGTTGCCACGTTTCAGACATAATGCATTTGCAGGCTGGGTAGCAGAACGTCAACCTGAGCCAGACAATGACTGTAAAGTCTGAATTCTTTGCTTTGCATTTGGTCTCAGGCTGGATGCAGCAGTGAGGTTTGGGAAAATTTATTTGTTTGAAGGCAGCAGTTTACTGTTTCCCCACAATTAAATTCAGAGAATCTGAAGAAGAAAACAGCCCTTGCACTAATAATGGACCGATGCCTGCAGGCGCTTACACAGCCCTGACATAACGCTGGCACTGCCTTATCACTGTCCATGTTTGCTAATAGAAATGTCTTAATCCCTGCGAGCCGAAAGAATTACATCAGCAATAGACTCCTCTATGTTACTGTTTATCTGTAAGAACTGCAAGATTGGCTCTTGCATAAAGTCTTCTGGGGTACAGAGCATACCATAAATGTGAATTGGCCTTTATATGATTCTTCTGACATGCAATCCATCTATTCATCAATTTTCTTCCTGCTTAGCCCAATTAAGGGTCATGGGGAAGCTGGAGCCTATCCCAGCAAGCATTCGGTGATGCAATCTGGTAGAAAATGCAGTTTTTTTATTGGTGTAGTCCTGGACTCAGACATAAATTTTAGCTGTTACATTAGGACTTTGGTCTTTTATCACATCAGGGCTGCAGAGAACAGTCATGTATGTAAACTTACCTTTTCATTTTGGCTTTTACTTAGTATTTATTGTCTTAGTGGGAATGCTTATTTATTTTAGTCTGGTTAGTTTTACGAGCATTTTACTTTTTTGGTTAACAAGTTCTATTTTATAAACAACATTACTGCTTACTGCGTAATAAATAATATTACTTTCCTTTTTATATATAAAAATTGTTTAAGTTTTCTATTTTACTACGTTTTTAAAAAAAATGTATTTTGCATATTTTTCGGTGTTCCTCAGAGGGAGACCTCTGCACCGAGTTTTGTGTTGGTCATGGCTGCAGGGGCGCCTTTCACACCCGGTGCCCCGGTCGCTGTGGTCTGGTCGATGTCTGATGCAGACGGCTTCTGTGATTTCCTTACCGAGCTCTTCCGTGCTCAGCAACATATTACTCCAGTGTATGTGTGATGGTTAAAACGGGTGTTGGTGGATGTGTGTGTGTGTGTGTGTGTGTGTGGGGGGGGGGGGGGGGGGGGGGGGTCCTTTTTAAAATCTGTAAAGCACTTTGTGTCACATTTTATTGTATAAGAAGAGCTTCATAAATAATGTTTGATTTGATTCAAGAACATATTGGGGGATTAGATAACTGCTGATTTAGAAAAACTTGTCCGTTCATTTATCTTTATTAGACTAAATTACTGTAACCTTGTCCTTACTGGTCTCCATGAAAGTCCAGACTGCTGATCCAGATCGCTTCGTTTGAGTCCTGACTAAGACTAAGATCATATAATTCCAGTCTTTAACCTAAATTTTAGCCACTTTATTTGAGCTTTTTCTCTTTTCATTTAATTTCTTTGATGTTTTTTTAAAATTTGTCTTTGAATTACCCTTTAGGGATGAATAAGGTTCTAGTTCAATCTATCCATCCATCTATCTATCTATCCATCCATCTATCTATCCATCTATCTATCCATCTATCTATCTATCCATCCATCTATCTATCCATCTATCTATCTATCCATCTATCTATCTATCTATCCATCCATCCATCCATCTATCTATCCATCCATCTATCTATCTATCTATCTATCCATCCATCTATCTATCCATCTATCTATCCATCTATCTATCTATCTATCCATCTATCTATCTTTCTATCCATCTATCCATCTATCTATCTATCATCCATCTATCTATCTATCTATCTATCATCCATCTATCTATCTATCCATCCATCTATCCGTCTATCCATCTATCATCCATCTATCCATCTATCCATCCATCTATCCGTCTATCCATCTATCATCCATCTATCCATCCATCTATCCATCTATCTATCCATCCATCTATCATCCATCTATCCATCTATCTATCCGTCTATCAATCTATCTATCCGTCTACCCATCTATCATCTATCTATCTATCTATCTATCATCCATCTATCTATCCGTCTATCCATCTATCATCTATCTATCTATCTATCATCTATCTATCTATCCATCTATCCATCTATCATCCATCTATCCGTCTATCCATCTATCTATCCATCCATACATCCATCTATCCATCTATCCGTCTATCCATCAATCTATCCATCTATCTATCCATCTATCCATCTATCTATCCATCTATCCATCCATCTATCTCTCTCTCTCTGCTGTAATGTTCCATGTAAAGCACTTTGAATTGTCTTGTACATAAAACTTGCCTATTTACGGCTTTGATAGAAAATTATCTTCAATTCACTAAACAAACTCATCGCTTACTGTTGTGCAAACATGATCCATTACCGAAGTCATTAAAGTGCTTTCTCAAGAATGGGTCAAAGCTGTAAACACTCCAAATAACACACACACTTAGATGTGTTCACCATGAAATTGACATATCTGAGTGTGTCTGAAAATGAAAATGCCAGGAGGAAATGTTCTGGTCACACTGCTGAACGGATGCAGCGATGGATCCCGACGGTTCCTCCATCCAGCGTTCACATCGCATGGTGATGTACACTCGCAGTAATTCTCCCATTTGACTGTACCAAAACACAAAATCTATTTGTCTCTTCATTGTTCTATTGATCCATTTCTATATTCTACATTTCATCCATCTTTCCTATCGACAGCTGCCCACCAGGCTCCTCTGTCACCACATGCAACCTCAGTAGCTGACTCAAGATTACAGATTCCTTTATGGGAAATTTATGGTGCAACAGCAGCAAAAGAGAACCCCCAGGAAGAAGGGCAAGCCATGGAATAAAATACAGATAATGAGAAATATAGAATAGAGATAAAGGATAAGAAAAACAGTCCAGATAATGGTTTCAGTTTGTAAGTTTACCTGTACATAGAACAGTGAGGAGCTTTCCTGCGAATGTACATACCAGAAATATGTAATATTCCAGGTATGAATAGTGCAGGATAGTGAATGATTTATAATAGGACGTGGGTTTTTTGTGACAAACTATTATCCATTTGACTCACACAGTTTCAATAATACCTACAAATTTTCGACAGAGATGCTGAAATCAAAACTGGAAACATCCCATCATGTTTATCTAAAGGGTTTTGCAAGACTGTAATGCCTTTGAAGTGACGTTGCTGCCTGGAAGTTGGTGTTTTTGGGTTTTAAAGATGAGAAAAACTTAATTTCATGCTCCTACAATGCAGCACAATCTGGATAGATTAGAGACAGGACGTGTCAGCAGTTTTTCAGTGTTCTCCAGCTCATTTCTGACTCACCGACCACTGCGATGGCAGCGTGAGACGGCAAACAGGGACCCCAAACCCCTTTCCCAAGCTGAAACCAGCAGTGTTTTCCTTCACACATTTACACACCTCTCTGACAGCGAAAAGGAACCAGATGATTACTGACCTCAGTTGTGATCATGAACAGCTGAAATTAATAAAAGATTTTATGTACAGTTTCAGAGCAAAGAAACAATTTAAATTTACAATGTGACCATCATATCAAGTCTACTTGCTCAGCCAATCACATGGCAGCAACTTATTTAGTCACGTAGACAAGATGAAGCTGAGGTTCAAACTGAGCATCAGAAAGGAGAAGATTGAGTGAGCAGCAGTTTTCTGGAGCGAAATGTGGGAGGAGAATGGTCTGACTGGTGGGAGGTTATAGAAAGGAAACAGTAATTAAAAAAGCACTGATTTCAACCATGATGTACAGAATAATAATAACAGATTAGCTTTCTAATCGACCCGTTCAGGGTGTACCTGCCTCTCAACCAATAATTGCCGGGACAGGCTCCAGCTTTCCAGCAGCTTAATTGGAACAAGCGGTTAAGAAAATGGATGAATGGATGGATTAATCACACTTCATTAATCTTTTACTCCGCTTTTATATTTGGTGACAGTAATCTGCATGCAGAATCAGGACAGAGAATCTGCAAAGACGCCCTATCTGACCACCACCGACCATTCAGACACACAGGAGGGTGGAAGGGTGAGGTGTCCTGCACAGGCACACGACGACGGATTTGGTTGGGAAGAAGACAGGTTTTGACTGCTCACATTGTGGTTATTAGATAACCCGCTCTACCACCTGAGCCACTGCTAAATGAAATGCCACCTCAAAAACAAAACTTCTGAACACACAACACATCCAGCTAGATGGTCTACACCAGCAGAAGACCAGAGCAGGTGCCACTCCCGTCGGCTGAGAACAGGGAAATGAGGATATTATCCACTCTGACTCACCAGAACTGGACAATAAAAGATGGAAAAATGTTACCTGGTCTAGTGAGTCTCCATTTTAGCTGCACAAGCCATATGATGAGACCAAAATTAGGTGGAAACACCATGAAAACATGGATCCATTCCGACTTGTGTAAACGGTTCAGGCTGATGGTGGTGTAATAGTGTGAGGAGTGTTATCTTGGTCCATTTTTGGGCCATTTGGTTCCAACTGAGTCTGGTTTTACGAGCACAGTGTAGCATCTGCTAACGGCTTCTTCCAGGCGGATAATGCACCACGTCACAAAGCTCACATCATCTCCAACTGCTTTCCTTACATGTCACTGAGTTCACCGTTCTCAGAGGGCCTCCACAGTCACCAGATCCCAGTTCGGCACGGCAGCTTTGGGATGTGGTGGAACGGGAGATTCCCATCATGGATGTGCAGCAACTGCGCCATGCTTCATGTCCGTGTGGGTTTATTCACTGGAAACAGTGCTAGAACTGATTTTATGGTGGACTCTAAGTCATTTAAAGTGAAGTTATCCAATCAGTGCAAGCAGCGTTTCCTCTGAATCTATAAGTGTTGGTGGGCAGAATAATGACAGGGTTTAAAGTCTGAGGTAGAAAATAATAACAGAGTTGGAAGGTCTGAGATTAGATGCTGAGATTAGAAAAGTGAATTTAACCTTTCATATATTTCTTTAAAATCTGGATGCTATGTGGATAAAAACTTTGGTGAACTCATCAGTATTTTAACATGGACTCAGAAACCAAAGCAAATATGATGCGGCTGTTGACATGCAATGTTACAATTAAATATTCAATCAGAATAAACATATTGAAAATGAAAAATAAAGTAAAATATAAAATAAAATATTTTAGAGCAAAAAGGCCAATTACGTAAATGTAACTATTTAAATAAAATAACTAAAGATGATCCAATCTTCCTTAACAAAGAGAATAAAACATCATGACACGAGGAAGAACACTTCAATACGAGCCAGCAGCTGGAGTCGGGACTGCTCGGGTACATAATCTTCATCAGTTCTTGTCGTCTTTAATGATGATGACTTTGCAACAGAAACAGCTTCTGTGTTTTGGCCTGCTGCCATGGTAACACACACTTCCTCCATCTTTCGCTCTGTAACAAAACAGAAGCTTCCACAGGACTGCTACCGTCTCATGTTGTTTGTGGGACATTTTGAAGCAGTAAACATTTATTTTGCGTGTATTACATGATGCAAGATGTTGACATCTTAATATTTTTAAAGTCCAGTTGAAATTTAATGATTTAAAATCAGAAAATATGAGCTTTTATTAGAAACTGGTACATTTTGTGCTATAAACCCTGCAGCTTTGCGCACACTGCTTCCCTGGTGGGTTGCAGTGTAATCCATGACTTTTTTCATGCCTCTTAATGCCTTTTATATTAGACTTTTCTTTTTTTTTTTACAACTATAAGACTTTAATCTCAGTTTTTTCCTCTGAATATTTATCCACCACATCCTCCATTATTCCTTCCTACAATGACCCCAATGCTACAAGATAAATAGTGCCATTCTCACACAAATCAGTTCATACATTTCACACATTATTATTATTTAATGACTAAAAGCTTGCTGAGGAGAAAGAAAACGTGACAGCAGATGTTTCTGAGCGTGTACAACATTATTAAAGCACATTTATATAAAACATCACATGACAAATTTAAAAAAAAAAAAAGGTTTTGATTCCTGATTTGTTTGAATAATAAATGAAAAGATGATTCTATAATTAAGTTTCTGTGATTCCGTCGCCACATGTACGCAAGATTATCTCAAAAGCTCAAACACAGAAGAAAATAAAGTAAATTTATAACTGTTTGTTTGTAACTAGATCAATTTAGAATAATTTAATTATGTAAAAAACTATTAAATCAGAATAAATTATGGTATTAATTATATTTTTATTTAACATTATTATTATCATCATCATCATTATTCTTATTATTAATTATTATTATTATCATATATTATTATCATCATTAGTAATAATTATAACAATAATGATAATGATAATAATCATTTATGAAAAATACTTTCCTAAATTCCCTTCAGGAAATTAAGAAATTATTTACCGTTTCATGTCATTTATGTTATTAGATTTTTTTTATTTAATGTCCTATTAGTTTTCAATTTAATGCCATAACTGAGCAACATACACACTATCTTACACAATGTATAAATCATGTGCATGGGAACAGTCACATGGTTTGCGAGCACAAACGGAGTTTTTAATGTCAAACCCTTTTTAAATACCAGTGTACATGTGGACGAGGACTGAGACGCTGTGTGGGTGAGAGCTGTCAGGGATGCTGCTTTGATGTCGAGTAAAAAGCCGGGCATGGTGTAGTCTGCCTTGTAGCTGGCTGGGAATGAAATGTATACATTAAATCGAACCTCTCTCTTGAGGAATTAATTTCAAAGCATCAGTGTATTTCTTACGGGTGTGAGTAACGCTGGAGAGGCAACACAGATACAGTAGACAGCACAGACAGGGAGCATCACTGTACAGTATGAGGTCTTCGTGTCGGTTCATCGTTGTTGCCTCTGAGGAAAACTCTTCTTTGTCAGTATTAACAGTATATCAACAACAATATCTGATAAGTTACATATAAAAACAGTCCTTTGGAGCTCAGGTAGTCACAAATAAAATTCAAGTCCCGTATATCGCTGATAATTCAGTGTCTTTGGGCAGAATATCCTCCCTTTCAGTAATAATCAACTTTATATTCCTGGAAACAGTACAAAGTCCAGATCTGTCTTCCTTTTGGGTGATCGTACAGTGTGAAGAGCTTCCTCAGTGAGTTTTTTTTCCCACCAGTTTAGAGATCAGTCACTGACTGGTTGGTAGTTTGGCCTTCAGCAGTGATTCAGAGCTACGACAAGAATCTCCAAGGTCAAAAGTCTGGATTCAAGAGCTTTCAGGAATGTCTCCCGCAGGTCACATCACCCCAGTTAAGTGACAGCATATCAAACAGCCGGCATCCTCTGCGCCTCGAAGGAATAGCTCAGCGTTTTGGGAAATCACATTGCGGTTTTTTTTGTCCAGAGTTATGAGTCCCTGTGCAGCTAGCAGCTGATTAGCTTAGCAAAAAGCCTGGATTTACAGAGGAACAGCTGGCATTGCTCCACCAAAAGTAATCACTCAACTGGTTGTATGAAGCCCTTCAAAACTCACTTATCCACACGTTTCATCTTGTTTTTGGGTTTTTTTTGGGGGTTTTTTTTTTTTGCACATAAACATGGGACTTCATTAGTTTTCAGGCTCATCATGACTACGAGTATCAGTACCCAGCTACGGCTTCCAAACATTTTGTTTTTGTAAAAACAATAAATGCCACAAGCTGATTATAAAGTTTAGAGGTTTTGATAGATTATTATAAATTCTTATATTACATTTTCACTTTAATTCATTTTTCATCTTGGGATAAAACCTCTGGCTTCCAGTCCTGCTAAGCTACGTTTGCTAGCTGTTAGCTGCTACTCTATATTTACTGTATAGACATGAGGACATTAGAGCCGTATCATAGTTTATATTTGCCTAAAATTCTATGGTATATTTACACATCAGATGTGTAGCTTCACACTTATACAGTTACAAGTTAAATGACATTCAGCCAGTGCCAGAAAAAAAAAACTGTCATGGGTCATAATATTAGAGAAAACAAAACTACTGGGCATTACTTTTGTCATTGTCAGAGGAGGTTTGGGGGGTTCATGGCGTCTCTTCGGGGATAATCTGACCAATAGAAACAGTCTGAAGTTCTTAGTTGTGCACCACATTGGCCTACAAGAAGACATCTGGTGCTTAAATTCAGTCAATCTCTTCCATCTTTGTGACCTAAGCCAAGAGATCGCTCCTCTTGCTACACCACACCACCAGTGCAATCATGGCCAAGGTGAGGAAAACTGGGATGAGAATGAGGACGGTGAGTGTCTCGTCTGGTGGGTCGACCCATTCCACCTGCTCCATGGTGCAATTGGAGAAAAAGTGCTTGTGTATGCGGATGATGTAGCTCTCCACCAGCGGGTTGGGCCAGTAGCAGTCGACGATGTGAGACTTTGTCTCTGTGCAGAGGGTGAAGAGGTGGTACTCACTGTGGAGACACACAGGGGAGGAAAAATACAAAAAATTAAAATCAGATTTAAAGCATGCATTTGCAAATATGGACACAGATTGTGGTGTAAAACTGCAATCATGCAGGGTGGACAGTTTTATATCAAGACTAAAATTTACATCAGTTATTCTACAAAGAGTCTCTGATGGGCACAGAATTATTTCAACGCCTCTGTGGTTTATTTTATATTAACCTGAGCCTCTGGGATTCGGTAAGTGATCCATCATTGTGTTCAGGGATACACTGCTATTTACTCCATTATTTGGCCCACTACCCGCCTCTATTTCGACCGTGCTGCTCAGCTGCCCCAGAGCTTTCCAGGCCCACAGCTCAGCTCTGATGAATACATTCAGCTAGTCCTAATCCCTCTTCCTCCATCCTGAATTCTCTGTTGAAGTCTCTCTTTTTTCTCTTGACATCTAGGAGCTGCTGTTTTCTCACTCACTGCACAGTAATTTCAGGAACAGGCTCGGGATCTGAACACAAAATGTCTTGTTTTTCTTCGTCACTTGAATCTGAAGCATTGTGCTGAAACAGATGTTCCTGTATTTCTGAAACACTGACAGCTGTAATCTGTCACGTCAAATCTGTCTGTTGCTACAAGAAAACTGCCAAAAAAAAAACTGTTTGATATGTTCAGGACTTCCCTTGACTGGCTACATTTATAGACACAAGAATATTCTGATGCTAAACCATTTACAACTAAACAGTCTTATCTGATTATATTAAGGGTCCCATATAATGCTAAATTAACCCTAAAGTTTTTCTAACAGGCATAGGTGTCCCCATACCCTGTTTATGAGGTCCAAAAGTTAGGAAACTCTGTCTCCTCTCTCACTTGCTTGCTAAACTTTGCAGCAAATGTCTGCTCAATTCAATTTAATTTCAATGTTAATGTTTTATTTTCACAATTACACACGCGCAACCTGACAATATCTGCTAACATGCTTCACTGTTAACAGTTGAAAAGCTGCTGTTTATAAAACAGGGGTCCTAACACCACCACCAGACATTGTGTAGCATTGTCTTAGTTCAGCTTAATCATCAAACTAGTAATGTGATCAACCCAATGTGAAAGCTTTATATAATGGGTGTCAGTAAGTCTGGACTCACGAAACCTGTCTCATTTTAGTTCTGACATAGAGCAGTCACATTAATGCATACAGACAATAATGGACATATGTAATCTTTTTTTTATTCCCCCAGGTCCTAGCAGACATCTACGTACCCTTAGTGTAATAAAATACATAATTACATTACACTGTTTTCTTCATGAATGAGATATGTGCCCTCATAACTTGCTTTATCTATGTATAAAGAAAGACTGTTTAATTCACTGAAGCAAACAGATGAGTCTGAGATTTTTGTGCCCTTACGAAGGGAAATAACCACTTTCCCCACTAGTAGTTACCACCATAGACATAGCAGGCACCAGCAGAAACCACATCCTCTCCATGAGAGGGGGCGTGGAGTGAGTGGGCGTGGAGTGGGCGTGGACAGGCATTGCTCATGAATATTTAAAAGTTCCTCCACAGAAACAGCCCGTTCTCAGCATCACAAGAGAAACTTTTGCTGAAATTAAAGACCAAGGCTGAATTTTTGGCAAAACCTTTTTTGAAAACCATCTTGTTGGACCTATGACACCGATATGACAAAAGAAAAATGTAAGTTTTGTTTTTAAAAGTATAATATGGGATCTTTAAAATAAACAGCTAAAACATAGAGTAAGCATAAAGTTACTGTGTGGGGAGTGTGCCAACCTTACATATATCACTTAGAAATGTATGCAATGCATGCTTGAGGCTTCAGAGAAGTAGTTTGGCTTATATACGCATCCGCAATTCCAAAAGAAATAGGAAGCGGTCTTAAAATGTAAATAAGAACAGAATGCAATGTTTTGCTAATCTCATATTGTGTTCCCAAAGGATCCTGAACGACACATAAGATGCTGAAACGCCAACATTTTATCACTTCATGGAAAATATTAGCTCTATTTGAATTTGATGGCAACAATGCATGTAAAAAAGTTGAGTTTAAGGCTAGATGGAAGTCTGGAAAAAACAAGCTGAATCTGAATATGTTCTTCCATAGGTTAAGTCCAGCACAGTTTTCAGCATTAGAATGAATTATTTATTTATTTCTCATAAAAGAAATTAACTTGAACATTACAAATTTACCTCAGGGGGCAAGTATTCATTTCATTTCATTGTATTCAGCACAACTAACATCAGGAATCACTTGGGAGGATTTCACCATTGAAAAAGGAAGAATTTTGAAATTATTGAGGTGACAAGATGCAGGTTTCTGATGGAAACTTCTCAGCGAAGATACAAAGTGCCTTACAGTAAAGATACAGGGACCACATCTTCTGGAAAGGCTGGAAATACAAGTAAAAAGAAACTAACAGAAGAATCCAATGGAACAAAACCTAAAGATTCAGATTCTTACTGGATTCTGACTTACTGGAGTTCAACTTGTGCACTTTACTCCACTGTGTTATTTTTGTGGACAGGAATGAACCTTTGTTACAGCAGATCTGAAGAAGCCTCTGACTGAACACCTATGCTGTCTGATCGCCACATTATGAGTGTGCACTGTTGCCCATTATGTTGAGCAGCTCCTGGACACTCTGGGGTCTGTTATGAACTATTATATAGTAAAATCATAATAATCTAAAATTATCAGGAAAACAAATCATAAATATGAATGATACCAGTATGAAAAACAAAAAAAAACTAAAGAAGTCACGTTTAATAGGACGAAACATTTATTATGTTTAAGAGGTCAAAATAATAAACTGTACTTGATATAATAATAGCTAAAAAGCCAATATGTTTTATTTAATTTGATTATCAACTGCAAACCTAATATTATCCTTTTGTTTGTTTTATATGTGTCATTTGTATAAAACTAAAACATTTGTTTCTAAAATTGAGCTGTTTTTTGTCGTTTCCATGAGTTTATTGTCAGGCTACATGTGGCCCCAGCAGTCAGTCGGGCATATAGGAAGATCTGTACGTGGCCAGAGAGAAAAAACGAAGACCATATAATCCCTTACAACTCCAGCCAGAGAGCCATGTTATAAGTAAATTAAACTGAAACATTAGGGCAGACAGTCTGTCTGACTTCCAAGATAAAAATCTAGATAATTATGTAAAACTGCTGCACATAATTATCAGACTAACACAAAACAGCAGCCATTACCAGGAGCAATGGATCATTATTACATTAACTTAAAGTTACGGCTGTTTCAACCTGCTGTCCTCCATATAGCACGTATAAATTGAGCTCTGACGTCAAACATTAGCCATTGTTTAGAAATGACCTTTGCTAAAATGCAGCAAATCAAATGTACCCTGCTTGTCTGCAGCTGGATATACATGTAAACGGATGTATAGCAAGAAAATTACTCAGCTCTTTTTTTCTTGCTTATTTTGCTTTTTTGCGGAAAAAGAAAAACTTCCTTCTTTGTCTGAACTCAGCAATAGCATATATTTAAAGTGGAAACTGCACAATTCTTCGAGTCATTTCAACACAGACTATCAGCAGCAGGTTTTAGTTTGTTCAGCGATAATATATGAGCTGATCTCGCTGCGAGGTGGGTTTTTGCCACCAGCTAAAAGCTGAAAAAAGGGACAGCAGAGAGAGCGTTTGGATGACTGAGGGAAACAAAATGTTAGCCAGACAGATGAAAAATGCATGTATCAGGGCTTCAGGCAGATCTGAACGCAGCATTAAAGACTGCAGGGAAACACAGACTTTGAAGTTATTTTCCAGATGAAATAGACGGCAATGAACCCATTTTCCAACCTTCGTTTACATACAGCAGTCAGCTGGGAGTGAGAGCATTTTAGAGCAAGGTTTCATCAGATTCCCAGCTGATTCGTGCAAAAACATAGAACACACACTAACACTCATATGGAGGTCTCTTCATCAAAAATCCAATCGTAGAAACTCACATCAAGGTGAATTCAGATAGAAACGCAACTCTTCCTTTGTGCCGTTTGTAGTCTAATTAAAAAATAATGCCTCAATATGATATTTTCAGTCAGATAATGAAATTTCGCTCCTCCCTTGAGACATAATCTGGTGGAGCTGCTGATATAATAATCCAGTCCTTCATAGAGCTGAAAGATTACTCATAATGTCTGTTTAATGGCTGGAAAACATCAAGTTTACACGGTAAAGTCACAACTCAGTCGTCTCAGTGTGTGAAAAGTTCAAATGATCAAATAGGATTTTTATTCACCAATATATCTGGTAAAAAAGGACTGAGGAACAGGATTTCCCAGTTCAACGACAGCCGAGTAACTAGAAGAGTAGAAAGATCCGGCTTTATTATGACAGCGATGAGGTGCAGGTGTGTTTATCCCGTCAGGCTCAGCTGCAGGTGGAGAGGGAGGAGAAGCTGAGTGAGACCAGGAAGCACAGACATCATATACATAGATGCCTCAGAAGCTGCGTTTCCATCACACCTAGAAATGCACAGCTTAAACTTAACCTAAATATCGCAATAAAGAAATATCGCAATGAAAAAAAAAATGGAATCTAAATTTTAAAAAAAATTTAAATATGGCGAAAAGGTTTTCTTGCTCTCATGAGGTTTTTAGACGTTTAGGTTTAGATGTCACAAAAGTATAATGGAAACATTTTTTTTTTTTTGTGCAGTTACGTGTCATTTATGTCACGTAGGGAGTCATGTGACCAGTTGATTTCCGCTAAATAATGGCGCGGTACGGAACAAATGACAGTGAAATGCAGAGTTTTCCAATAAAAAAAAAGAAAAGAAAATTAGTTTAAAAAAAAGGCTTTAAAAAGCTGTCGCAAATTAGCAAGTAAAAAAAAAAACAAAATAACGCGACGTGGCTACCTTGCATGAGCTGCAATTCTCATAAAATCTCGTCAGCTGGATGAGATTTTACGAGATCTGATGCTTATGGACTAAACTCAGTTCAATGGAAACACCTGCAGATCGTAATTGTTTGTTGAAACTTACAAATAAAACTTTTATATTGCAAGGAAACTGTAATTGAAATGCAACCATAGACTGGCGCTGCCTATTGGAGATGTAACGTAACGGCGCAGCCACCATTTTGGATGGTGATCCCATCAACCCCCAGTGCCAGTGACCATCGTAACTCCACAAATGTTTTCCAGATTTTCAGAGTTTGGATATTAGTTACGATGACATATTATAAAATGTCCAAAAACCTAAATCATTATTTTATATTACTTGTGAAAGTTAATTCCATGTGAGCTGATTTGGATACCGTGCTGCAGGCTGCCATAGTTCCTCACACTGTGTTGGCTCTGGTGCTGGCGTAGAGACGAAACCCATCCAATAATACGGTCACACTGAATCATGCTCCATATCTACATATATTATGTCTAAGCCGGGAAGTGCAGCAATGCCAGAGAGACAGGAAATGTCTCATGACACCGTGCTTTAAAGCAGAAGTCCGATCCTTGAGATCTATCCTGCAACGTTTAGATGCATCGCTTCTCCAGCACAATGAAACGGCTGAAGTCCGTCTTCCACCTGAGGCCTGTAACGAGACACTCATCTGACTTAGGTGTGTTGGAGAGAAAACGTGGGATAGTAGATCCTGAGGACTTGGACTCCTCTGTTTGAAACTATATTAACAGAGTTGCATTCGCCATCGATCTCCGTCTATAATTAAGAGGACAGAAGTTGTGGAAACACACTAAATAAAAAATGTTGCTAACTGAGACCTTAGACTTGAATCTTACTGAGTTTGTAAAATGGTTCCTGTCAGGATTTTCACAAAATAGGAGACATAAATTCACATTTATCAAGTTTATATTCTGCTTTTTAAACGTGAGGAGTTGCTTCTTTGGACAAAGATTTGATGTCATCACAACATCTCTGTTTTTTTAATTACAGTTTTCAACTCGTAATCTTCGAGGGTGGTCGGTCGACCCGTTTCATGCGTCACACAAATAACCCCTCCGCTGTCACTGGTGTTTTAGGGCTGGTGAGCACCAAAGTATATTATCTTGAGGCTTGTTGTTCCTAAAGTTTGGTAAACGTATTTTACAATACTTTAGATGCAAAAACAGCTTTGGTAGAAGAGAGGAGGCCTTTAAAAAAATTTTAAAAAGAAAAAAAGAAGAAGAAGAGAGGAGGCTGAGTGGCCTCGCATGGATGCACCAGACATGATTTCACACACACAAATCTGCCAGACGTCACGTTCAAAAGACTAAACTACACTTTTCACTTAAATAATAACTCAAAGCTTCATAAACGTAAATGGTTACATAGAAGCTTCTTGGGAATATCATAAGGCAAAAAAAAAAAGAAATCCTACTATAACCTACTGTAGTCTTTGTATTTCATCTTATAGATTATTATTTATAGATAATGTGACGTACAATTAGAGATTTCCACAAAAACTGCACCACTGCATGAGAAAACACGTAACACGCTAAGTAAATGTGTTTTAAAGAAAATCACAAAGTGATCGTCTTCTACAGAGAAGTTATAGAATATAACATTAAATATACTGATTAAAATACACAGAGGAACCTGAACAGAACTTAGAGGAACACCTGAGCACACAGGTCAGAAGATTTTAGATTACATTAACCGAGAAAACCCGCAGCAGAAAGAAAACAAAGTGGACCAAGAGGATGTTAAAATTTTATGTCTTCATCTCAAATTTATGATGTAATAAAATCTAATTACAAAGTCAGGATTTTCATCATGATTTATCCGTTTTCATCACAGTTGGGGAAATGCGCTTCCATATGCGGACATGGAGTAAAAACAAAACAATCCGAGTCAGATGCAAAGCAGCTGATGGAAGATGAACAGTTTGTTCTTCTTTGTGTATTTTAAAGACTTGGATGAAAAATAAAAATAAACTGACCTTAAAGTTCTCACCTGGACCACATATGTAATTAACAGTGGAAAACAACCCTTGTTACTGTGCACACCACATTAAATTTTGCCGCTGTGCAAGCTATAAACTCTTCAGGGTGGAAAATCAATATGTTATTTAAAATAAATGACTGGAAAGCATAAATGCATGAACAGCTTCTCAGTGGCCTATCTGTAGCCTTTTTTTTGCACACCGATGCGCTTTGACCGGCTCATTTCACACAAAAAGGTAAAGCTGGCTGCGTGTTTGGCCATCAGCAATCACTGCGGGGACGCACGGCTCATTTGTCAAATGGAGGAAATGCAGCAGGGGTCACTGCTTTTATAAAACAGGACGCCTTTTGCTCTCCAAATGTGATCTTTCTCACCAATCTCTGCTTCCTTTTGTCCCTTCATACATCCTTCTTCCCTTTTCCGACTGTCTCACTAGGTTCAAGATTGCATGTTCCACACCAACATTAATACAAAGTGCAGAAACCATTTAAAAATAAAAACACAAACTCCTGCAGACAAAGGAAAGGAAAACAAGTCTGTTTATTACAATCTGGGGTGAAAAAAACTCCAAATTGTCTTACATCAAATCTGAATCAATCACATTTAGTATTAGTTACTGTTCTAGTTCTTTAAAAATCCCCCACTCATGTTCTTTAGATTTAAGCAACTATTAAGCTAAACTTAAACAACAAAGTGCGACTAAAAGGAGAAAAGCAGAGGCCGGACATTACACCACCCATCCTGCACTTCAGGTAAACTGTATTGGCAAAAAAACAGTACTTGAAAGAGTTTAACAACTAATACCACTTTACTATTTATAGCTCTGATTTACAGCCGCGTTTTATGTAATTTCCTTTGAACTAGCAAGCAAGAAGGAAGGAAAACTCAGGAGCATGTCTGACTTTTACTCTGCCTAAAGTCAGACAGGCTCGTGTGTAAAAGTGTCCATATCATTCCTTTGGAAGGAAAAAAAAAGGCTAATTTAGCCAGATTTTTAAACGTAAATGTTGCACAACAAAACAAACCCCTGGAGTTACACTGAGCCAACAGTGCAAACTAAAAATATCTCCTTTTATTTTCCAAAGCTATTAACTCTCTAAAGTAGCAGATTTGTGTGTCTGGATGTCTGGTTTGTTGGTAAATTCACTCTGGACAACTTAATGAGATATGGTGAAGAAGGCAATTAATGTAATTCCACATCTAATAATGGACATTTTAAAGTAGCACAATAACTTTCTGACCTTCACTCTGTGTGCTCTGACTACTTTTGATGACATGGTCCCATTTATTTATTGCCGGGTAGCGTGCTAAAGCAGAGAAACCACAATTCACAGCTTTTTTCTTTTAGCCTTGAATATCACATTATAGCAGAGTATCTGTTAATCCAGCCAGCAACTGGATATCAACACTATGTTTAAGCACCAAGGCTGATTCAAAGAAACACAAGAGGACATTATCAGTCAAAAAGAAAGAGAAAGAGGCAGAGCAAGAGACAAAACATGAGTCAACATCTAACTGATTTCTACTGGCTAAAAAGAGCACCAGACGTGCAGTCATGTGACACAAACACAGCAACATGGGGTCATCCCTTGTGATTGGTCAGTTTGTGATTACATCTTTCCAGGTTTTTGGATCTTCTTGCTGAACGATGGCAGAAATCTACAGAAGAGAAACTGCAACAACGCTGGTCAGGATGAATTCGCCAAAACAAACTTCAATTCTGTTAAGGAAAAGAGTGATATGTGCCTTTTTAAAATAAATAAAACATAGCTATTGGGAAAAAAAAACAATATTGTTACCCTACGCTGAAGTATACCCGCACACTTCATCTGCGTCAGCCACGTGGATCTGACCCGACGCCACGGGAGCAACTCCAGACTTAGCGTTAGCTTTAGCATAGCTATCCCTGCTGACAAGGTGACCCCCTCCTACGGACAAATATTGGTTAACTGTTTCTCATCTTCCCCAGGCAAGAAGCTCTGATGCTACAACAGCAAGTAAAACAGAACAGAGTAAATTTGCGAGAATGGAAGTGAAAAATATGGTGAGTGGTGTGTACATTCATTCATTTTCTGAGCTGCTTATTCTGATTAAAGCTTGTTCCATCCTCCACGAGAAGCGAGAACTTTTTTCTTGTTCTCGAGGCTCCGAGAAGAAAATGACATCATTTTGTTCTCGCGGACGCGTTTGAAGACAGTTCTCGACACGCCGGGCGGACAGAACTTTTTTCTTGCACGGCTCCGAGAAGTGTCGTGTGATTGGTCGGACATGTGAGGTGGGCGTGGTTAACACGGAAAAGCATGAAGCTGAGTTGCTGCTTCTGCGTTTTTACTGTTGCAGATAAAACTGATTGTTTTGATAAAACAGCTTATCGAGGTGGTGAGAAAGTACGAACATTTTTACATGTGGCATTAAAACACTCGGACCCAGCCGTGTGCACGACCCGTCCTGCCGCGGACGAAGTCGCTCGTTAAATATGAAACTAGAAAAGCTCTCGGGGAGCGGAAATCTCCGCCAAGCACAGTGTTAAAGAATCCTTTTAAAACATTCCTGGATCCAAACAGTGATCCGGATCACCACCAAAATTTAATTAGTTTTTCATTTTTACATTTACAACAACTCTTGAAATTTTTATAAAAATCCGTCCGTAACCTTTTGAGGTATCTCAAGCAAAAAGACGCCGGAAAAACATAACCTGGTGGAGGTAACAACCGGGTTCATTGCACATAAAAGCAGACATCGCCCCCCGCAGTGATCCCTCCCCGCTGCAGACCTGCTTCTCGTGGAGAATGTATGAACCTGACGAACAAGACCTTTTTTCTTGTTCTTGCAGCCTCGAGAACAAGAACTTCTCGTGGAGGATGGAACAAGCTTTAAGTGTCGCGGGAAAGCTAGAGCCTATCCCAGCAGTCACAGGTCGCCAGTCCATCACAGGTACTGATGCCATCCGACCTTCAATTTTATCCTCATGGGTATTTTAATGAGCTGTGAGTTTACCCACTAGATAATAGGGTTTGCTTTAGGTGGGAAATGTTTATGTGGCTTTCAGGATAAGATTAAATTATCTAAATGGTATTTCAAGTCTGAGATTGGAAATCTCTCCTGTCTCTTGTAGGGACGCCAGTTTGTTTCCTTTTTGTAAAAGAAATTTCTTCTGGAAATCAGTGACTCAGATAATAATTTTGACTCCCTGGTGGATTGACGAGAAAGAAAAAGCCCACTCCTTCGCCCTCTGAATTTGCTATTAAAGTAAAGAAAAAGAAAAGAAAGACAAGTGTGGGAGGCCAGAGGTGAAAAGAAGGAATGAAGCTGAAACGCTGGATAAAGATAGTTTCAGACAGGTGGTCGTGACTTTGAGATTTCTTGAAAAAAGGACGGCTTTGGAGAGCAAAACTCAAACTGTTCTCCCACCCACATACATCTAACCCGCTGCAACTGGCAAAGATAGATCCGTCTTTCTATTATTGTGAGTGTTTTCCAGAAAATGCCATCGTGACTGACTGACTGACGCTTCCCCTCAACTACAAATAAAGACTCAGACGGAAAGAGCAACGCTTCGGAACGGAGAAGAGATAAGTTTTCAGAATCCAAATCTTTTGTCTGACAAATCTTTTATACAAAATGACAAATTTTCCCCAAATAAAGCATTTTTAGTGTCATTTCCTTATAATAGATAATTTCCTAGTGAGCAAATTTAACTATACAGCTTCATTTTACATTTTAATATAAAGGAGGGGTCAACTGTTGCCCCAATTTTGAGCCAACATGACATTTTTTGTTTCTTTTTGTTTCAGGACAACTTTGAAATAAAAATATTAATGCAGACATTTCATAGTAAAGACCCCAGCGACTATATAAACAACTACGTAAATGGGACCAGATATGTTTGCAATGTGCTGAAATCTCCTTAAGAACATAGAGAAGGAGAAGTAGTATGTGTTGTTGTGGATAATCCATTATGGGGATATACAAAACGAGGTTACATGGCAGTAAATGCATCCAAAAGCAATTAAACTGGAGTGATTGTGTCTGTCTCTTAAATCAAGTCTGGTACGAGTGATGAAAATGAGGGCATGGCTATGTAGGATGAGATGCAGCAAGAATACAAATGAATACGACATTTAGAGAACACAAACACAGATACCATCCCTGCTGCAAGTCAACCCATTGGTTTGATGTAAAGGTAACACACATCCACACATTTACATTCCATAATCTAACACCCCAAGTTCACCGTAACCACAATCTAACCTTTATTCTTCATTATTCACAGTAAAGAAGTGGAGATTAATGGCTTGTCAGATGCTGTACTGATGTTGTGTTTATCTAGAGACTGAACATGAGAACTGCACCGTGCATGACCCATGCATGGGAGTGTCTCAGAATCAGATAAATAATGTCCAAGATAAACTTGGAGTACAGATGGCCATAAAAAGTAACAGAACTGCAAACTAGGAATCTAGATGATTCCCTACTTTAAGTTATTATTTCAAGAGCATATCAATTTTGTGACCAAGTCATGGAACCTAAGTGCTATTACTATCTCTCTCCACTTCAGGACATGATGATACTCTTGCTGCCTTTACTCCAGCAGTGAGTTGAAGAGGGAGCTGAACCAAAACAAGGCTTCAGGTTCACACGGTGTCGGCCTCAGGGTCTTAAAAGCCTGTTCAGTTCAGCTTTGTAGGGTTCTGCTGCACTTCTCACGCTTAGCCTCAATCAAGAGGGCGTTCCACTTCTCAGGAAAGAAACACTGCCGTGACACCTATAAACAAAATCACATCTATTGCCCCTCAATGATGACAGAACAGATCCCCTAATGTACGTATCATGAAGCCAGTAAACGCCTTTCAGAGCCTCATTATCAGACAGGAGTTGGTGCTAAAAGGTGCAGCTCAGAATCCCGAAAAAGGAAATGATTGTGGAATTAGGGCACACATCACATCAGCCTTTTTTATTTGAATCCGAGTCCATTTGCTCAGAAAGTCCACTTCGTTTGGGGAAACATGAATGTGCCAAACGAATTCTGTTTTCGATCAAAGAAGCAGACTCGGTCCGCCTACAAACGCAGGTTTTTAGTGGACCTAATACGGGAAACGGACTACAAAAAAAAAAGTCTCTCCTTGCATTTGGCAAAGTATTGCATTGTGGGTAAATACATAGCGATTGCGTTAAGAGTCCTCTGCCTTGTCTGCTGTTCATACTGTGTCCATTACTTCTTCCGACCCCTTTTTGGACTTGTCAACTGAGTACATGGGTATTGTTAGATGTCTATATGTTTGAAGGTATACATGTAAGCATGTATATATGTAGGTATATGTATGTGTGTACATATGTAGGATTGCATACGATTGTATAAGTATTTCGACCTGTCTGAAACAAATTGATGAACTACAGCATCCATTGTTGCCCTATATTTCTGCAGAATAATTGCATAAGACAAAATAAAAAACCCAAAACAGTGATAGTTTCGTCTCCATGTTTAATCACTATGGAGACAAGAGTTTTCTTCTTCATGTGGGTCTTGTCTTCTCTTTTGCTAAATACTAGTGCAGTGCCATCTTTGGTGAGAATGGGGATAGATTATTCCACAACCCCTACAACTGGGCCGAGTCCCCAATTGGGCAAAGTCTAATGGACTATCCTGATGTGAACGCACATTTATTCGGGACCAGGAACAAGCCTAATACCACGTCCATCAAGGGAGATGGACAATCAGTTCTTTCTGATGAAGCTTTGGTCCTTCGCTTTCTTCTTCAAGATGCTGTATTTCTTTGAAAATCTCTTTTTACAGAACAGCTTTTTGAAGAGAAATCCCACTATCATCTGCAAACATCTGATTATAGAATCCATTATGAAAGCGACATGACTGCAGTAGATAAAGGTGATAAGCAGCTCGAGCTCAGCTAGCATCAATAGGAAGACAAGGCCTGGGTGTACACACTCATTTTCAACCAGGATACTGTCATAGTGGCAATAAAAACACATAATACATGTTTCATTCACGGAAACACACTAACATCATTTACTGACACTTACAGCAACTCATGACCTAAAAGAAATTAGATCTTTTTCCTAACCACTATAAACTCTAATCAGTATGTTTTAACAAGTGTATCTATGTGTAAAACCCATTTGATAAAGCTATTTTTGTTGTAAGTATCTTAAGTTTGTAGTAGTAGAGAGCATTGCCTCACAACCATTAGTTGTTCAAATCAAAGCCAGTGATTTAAGAAAACATGGATGCTTGGAGACAAATGAATGTTGCACAAACTGCAAATGGTAAATGGACTTGTACTTATATCACACTTTTCCAGTCATGCCAACCACTCAAAATGCTTTACACTACCCTATATATATCAGACAGCCATTCACACATGCACCCTGATAGGCACATTGGGGACACTGCAGAGTTTTGCCCAAAGACATGTAGTCAGGTGATCAATCGACATACCTTCCAGTTGGAAGAGAACTGCTCTTCCACCTGAGCTACAGCTGCCACAAAAACTGCAATATGTAATAGATAAGACCCCCTATTCAACATAGTGCCTGAAGTGTAGTTTCAGTCAGAGGATTCTTCAGCTCTACTGCAATGTTAACAGATATAGAAGGTCTTTTCCTCCCCACAATAACAACTTCATATGATCCCTCTGTACTAGGATGGGATGAAATGCTTGATCTCAGTACCTCTTTCTTCTACTTTTTACATTTTCCTTTAGAAATTTAAAACACGACAATTTAATTTCTCTGTAAGATTACAAATGTACAGTTTAATGTGCAGTAATAGCTGGAGAACAAGTATTAGCATGTACCAAAAGCTGTCAAAGAATAACTGATCAATGAAGTGACAAGGGCATGGACACTTTAGGTTTACTGATGTATACTGAGATAAAAACAAGCATGTGGAGTCCAATATATAAGAACTGCTTTCACAGAAATGCCGTAATAAAATGCATCTCTGCTGTTTAGAAAGCTGCAGAGCTTGGAACCAGTCGAGCGCTCACACTGACTCTTGCCTTGCATCGGAAATGTTTTCAGTAAGCACTGGACCTTGCAGCAAACGGAGAAGGTGACATATGAAGAGAGGAAGGAAGATGCATTGGCTAGTTTTCTGCAGGCAGAGGTATTCATGGGGATGTTAGCTTCACACACATCTCCTAATTATACGTTTCACCGCCTCATTGCAGATGTATTTCCTTCTCCAGACTGTTAAAATGTTTTGGATTTATTTCAGGAACATGACAAAGAATTAAACTCACAGAGGCACCTGTGAGACATGAAAGAAACATCCTCCACAGCTGCCAAGAAAGATCCAGGACTTTTCTTTGTCACCTGTATACAGATATCATTAACTGATGTTGTCCTACCTGATGAAGTGCGTGAGGTTACACCAGTACTGTGGATCTATGTGAGCCATGTCCCGCTTGAACTCTTCTCCACAGACCTGGACCTCCCACTGGAGGCGAGATTCGTTGCACAGTCTTCTCTGCCAGCTGGTCGCGAGCTCTACGTTTAAACTGTCAGTGGCTGTCAGAAAGAGGAAAGAACAAAGCATTTGTATGCAACAAATGCTGCTGCGTGTGTGTGAGATTCTGGATAAATAGGACAGTGACTGGGAAGCATCACAAACATGGATGTGCACCGATGTCTGGCTTGTAGACTTTCATGGGAGTTTTATCTCATAACATCCTGTCGTGAAGCTGTATATTACAGTCTTTGCTTTGTCTATCAAGAGTTTTATTTCTGTCCATTATGTTGTGGGAATAATGGAAATGACAGTATGTGTCTGCTGTATCCTGTCGTTCCTTCTGCTGATATTATTAATGTTTTAGATACATGGATGTGCTCACCTGACACCGCTCTCATCATCCAGGCATTAACTGTGAATCAGAGCAAACAAAAGTAAAAGTTAGAGCAACTTCTGGACAACTAGAATACAAAAACCTAAAAACAAATGACCATGACACTCTGTGAAAGATTTTTATTTCATATTTTCATGGTTAGCATGGCTACGTCATTTAAAAGAGATGCTTTAGTTCAGGAGTAAATGACACTAAAAATTCAGTCTCCTTCATGTAGAGCCTTTAAATAATACCTGCAAATATAAAGATGCCATTTTTTATGCTGCAATCTTAACGTTGACAAAATACATATCATGCATAAATCACAAATAGACATGATTTCTGTCACGGCTGGTGGAGGTGAGGTGTGGACCCAAATGCAGCGCCACAGACAGCGATACAGAGACTAACACAATGAATCCGCAACATAGAACTGAAACAGAGGGAGTAAATACACTGAACACAACAAGACACAGGTGAAACAAATGAACTAAATGAACCCAGGTGAACTAAATCAACAGGAACCAAAGCTGAACAAGACATAAGGGAGCTAAACAGGAAAATCTGAAAGACACGAAAAGTCCAAACCATGACAGATTTCATCACTGTCTGGCTGTAATTTAGCCCACTTTTAACTCAGCCTATTTCATGCCTAAAATTCAGTTTATATATAACACAGGAACTCAGTCAACAAGGCTTTATTTGTAGAAATCGCCCCCTGTTTGACTCCAACTCGAATGAAATAAAAGGATTATAACAACATCACATTCACTGGGTCATCCGGGGGAAGAACTGAGGAAAAGTTGTTGCATTTGGGAGAAAACTACACAAAAAAATACTGAGATAAGAAAGACTAGAAGCAGAAAAAAAGTTAGAGGAATATCAACTTTTAAAAAGTTCTACATGGTATCATAGGATTACATCCCAGTAAAAACTAAGGAGATAAACAGGGGTTAAACTGGCGTATTCCCAGTCTAACCGTAAACTAACTTTTCTATTACTTTCCAGTTGCCAAGAACGTGATTACAACATGAAGGTGTCAGAAGCAGACATCTGAACCGATTTATCAAAATGCCTCAGAACGACACAGACTGTGCTGCCAACGAGATGCTTCTGGGACGAAGGAAAGGAGGCGCCTCAAAGCATGCATGAGACTAACGGCTCTCCCTTAGGATGATTTAAGAATTACATCTCAAGATTAAAACATCACCACAGATTATTACGGTAAGCGTGGTGTTGCCATGGTGATATGTGACAATATGAGTATTTGGTTCAGAATTATGTGAAATGAGAAAAAGGTGAGTCTCTTCATTTAAATTCCCAAATAGACAAACCAAAGATCTCTCTCTAACGTTGAGCTGCATAGTCTTCATGGGGAAACTACGCTGCAGGATCAATAAACCTGGACACCGTTTCATCCAGCATGCTGGAGCAACTTAAAGCATTTATGTTTGCTTTAGATCTCTTTTTCTCATCAGTGTCTTTACTGGTCTGTGATGGACCGGCAACCTGTCCATTGTGTACCCCGCCTCTCGTGGTCAGAAAATGGACAAATCATTATTGGCTTTTTCATGAAAAATAGGCAACATATATGGAGAGTATAGAAACAACAAGAACAGGAATAGACTGAAAACAAAATGACTGAGACAAACAAACAAAGAAAAGACCAAAATGTACATTCTGTAGTCATTTACTTTACATTTTTAACCACATTATTATAGAATAAAAAGAAGTCAGTTGCTTCACCACATCGGGAGCTATTCCAACTCACTGTGGACGCATCTTGTCATTAATGATTAACTCGGCTTTCCTTCATACAGCTGTGCTGTAAAGGTCAAACGGTGACTTACAAACTCCCCCCACCCCCACATTGTCTGAACTATTAAGTTCAGGCTTGCAGCGACTAAACAAAGCACCAAAATTCAATGTCATGAATTGTTTGCATCATGCAGTGACTTCTGATTCCTTTGTATATTTGCATTTCCAAGCAGAAGAATCAAAAAGTGTGGAAAAGAACATTTTCCGTCTCAGTGAGACTCCTTCAACACAACCGTGCAACTGTCCAACAAATTTCTCCCCTCATCCTCTCGTTTTAATTCCCTCTTTCTGTCCTCTAATCCAAAATCCTGCGAAGAGCAGCTCAGGCCAAAGCCAAACACGCTGCAGCACAGGAAGGTGAATCTCCCTTTGAAGAGCCACTCGTACAAAGAGGGGGATCGTTTTGGAAGACGCCCCGCCGGACAAAGACTAAATATAGAGACTTCCCTGTTTGACCGACAAACGAGGATGTTTTGAGGTGTTTGTGGTTTGATCAGATGATTTAGCTTTTGTTTGACCTAAATGTGACTCACTGCCTGTAGAAGCTTCTTGCATTGGGACTTTGTGTTGCTTCTCCTTACATAAATGCTTTGTTTACATATTATTATGAGTAATCGCCCTTAACCCCATGATGAATCCTGAAATAGCTTAACAACTGCAAAGCAGGGAAAATGCAAGTCTCCCTCATTTTATTAATGAACACTTCTCATCTCGTTTGTTACAAAAACTGCAAAGTCTTCATTTAATGTTTAGCAAGAAAAAAAATAAACACCCTCAAAATTTTATAACTTACTTTTTACAGCTACATGAACATATAATACAGAATACAGGACATTAACAGCACTTTTTATGGCCCATTTCACACCAGTGGGACGAGACTTTGCAGCTTATAAGGTAACCACTGTTAAATAGAAAAATCTGCAAATCCTATCGTTTTATTTAGCAAAAACCTGTAATGGAAACACAGCTTGTAACAGTTTTTATACCATTAAATTACAGTAAAGAAAAATTGTTACATCATCTTACTTACTGTACTGCAATATATTGTAATGTTCCCCCCGTATTGTGATATATATCGTATCACCAGTTTCTTGCCAATACACACCTGTAGTACCAGCAGATTCAACAAAAACTTCAACAGAATTTATCGACATTTGCTTAAAGACACAGGGCTGAACTTTTGCCATTTTCTGTCACATACCACTGATCGGCGGCTAATCCAGCATCCATCCTGCATCCTACCTGACCTGTTAGCTCTCTCCAGCCACCAGAAGATGATCTCACGATGACTCTTGTTTTGTCCCTTCTCTTTTTTAATCTTCTTGCGTTTCTTTGTTGAATCAGCGACGCTGCATGTTCAAAACAGCCAGTTTCTTGTAATACCGTGAAGCAACTGACACCATGTTGTATAGCAGGGCTACTCAATTAGATATTCAGGTGGGCCAGATTTTCCAATAAAAAAAAAAAAAAAAGATCAGAGCCTGTAAATAAAGTAAGGGAAAATAAATCAGTAAATACATAGATAAATAAAAGAAACATTTACATTAGGAAAAAAAATACTACTTTATTAATTTTTCTATTTTAAATTCAGTCCCATAAGACATGGGCAAATGCGCAAAATAATGAAAATTCCAGTCAGATCCTATTTTTCTCCTAACTTTTAACATAAAGAGGTCATATCCAACTAAACTTCTTGATGTAGTGCCTCCTATTATAGTCTTTACACACCGCCACACACTCATTGCATATTAAACACATCTGTTTGGCGCTCGAATGTGACGGATAAAAAATAAACAAATACTTTTCAGTCCAGACAGGGTTAAATCTGTGGTTTTCGTTGTCAATTTTGTGTTTTGGGACAGAGAGCGACGTGCTAGCTAGCGCTACTCTCACAACTTCAAAACACAACAACATGCGCTGGGGTTGCTAGGCAACCAAGTGTTGCATTCCTGGTCTGCATGACTGTAGGATTGTAGGCTACTTAATCAGCGTAGGAATGACTGAAGGTTCTTGATTAATATCTTTGTTCTTTTACATAAGCTGGGCCACATAAAAGTTGGTTCTGGGCCGCATGTGGCCCACGGGCTGCCGTTTGAAGGGGCCTGTTGTATTGTGTCAGTTTCACAGCCTCGGGACGCTGCTGTCATCAAATAAGTCCAGAAGGAGGAGTTTTAAGGTCAGAAAGTTACATAATTAAATCTTTAAAGTCACACTGGTTATTTCTTAACAATATGTTGTATTTCTTAAGAGATTAATATTGATTATTTTATCTGTAATGTAGACTAACATACTAACCTAATGACAGTTTCTAAAAGCCAACAAACTCTACACAGTTTACAGAGTGTCGTGCTTACTGTGATGCTCTTTATGAGAATAATATTCTATTTGATTTTCTCAGATTTCAAAGTTCCTGAAATGCTAAATGTGACTGATGTGGTCCTGTGAGGGATTTTAAGGAATCAAGGAATTATTCTGGGACAAAAAAAAAGCTTTTGAGGGTTACAGCCAAGGGACCTGCTGCTTTATTTGAGAGACATCTCTGTCTAAAAGCCTAAGAATATCCACTCTCATGAGAGGTGACAGAGTCAAATCCATACGCCTGTCTTTTTCTAGAGATTAAACCCTTCTTGCCCTCTTTTCAGAAGGGAATCAGGAGGACGGTAAAGATGTACACAGAGACAGAAAATCATTTCTCAGGATTCCCAGTACTACAGCAGCACAGAGAAAATAAGTCCTTTGTGACAACTCATCAATATATCAAATCAAATTGTGGTGGTTAACAATGCACTTGTCTTTAAACAGCTCAGTCCTTTGACATTAAAACTTGGCTTTCAGACATCTTGTTCCATCATTCTCCACTTGCATTTTTCTTTTCTCCTGATAGTAAAGTCTTATGCAAGCAAATCCAAAAATAACTTCTTGTTTGCAACATAACAGATCCATCTGGAGGAAATAAACTGCTGTGGAAACACCAAAAAGTACTTGTGAACTGCCAGAGTAAACTGCATTACGCAATGCAAGCTCTGTGGCGGCTTCATCAGGACTCAACAAGTAGATTTAGAAGATGAATGTCAAATAAAAACATCTAGAGACTCAGCTTTTCATAGCAGCACGGTGCAAAAACAATTCAGCATGATATGATCACAATCTCATGATTATGTTTATGTACAGATTAAGCATTTCACCTTGGCAACTAGAGGAGGCAATTCAAACACATTCACATTGTCATGACTGAAGCAGATGTCTGGTGTTGATTGCAATTAATTAAGTTGAAAATATTGTGTTTTCTGGGGATAAAATACTTTTATAAGGAGAGAAATTGAAATATAATAGGTTAATTTAAAAGTTTTTATTTCAATTTTTGACTCATGATTCAGAGTTTTGTTTTCTAAAAATAAAAAAGATAGTTTATGTTGGGTTTTTATTGCAACATTATCATTTTAGCATCATTTTATGGTGGAATGTGGAACACATTCTGATAACGGTCTTCTGCCCCCAAAGAGATATGCTACAAGGAAGCAGGGATTGCTCTTGATGCAACTTAGACATATCGTCAGTGTTGTATCTCTTTAATAACGAATGGCAAATATCCACCCCAAAAAAGTAAATGTTATGTTACATTTTGTTAAACGGACAAATAATCTTTGTCCACCAGAAATATTTTGAGGAAAAAGTGTCCAACGAAAGGTTGTTACATACTACATGAGAAGCAAGATCTTTGTTCTTGAGGCTGCAAGAACAAGAAAAAAATTCTTTTTATATCCGGTCCATTCAAATTCCATGAGAAGCTTCGTCTGCAGCGGGGAGGGATCACTGCGGGTAGCGATGTCTGCTTTTATGGAGCAATAAAACCAGTTATTACATATCTTTTGAGACACTTCGTCAGGTTGTGCACGCGGTTGAGTCCGTGTGTTTTAATGACACACGTTGTAAAAATGTTCGTACTTTCTCACCATCTCAATCAGCTGTTTTATCAAAACAATCCGTTTTACCTGCATCAGCAAAAATGCTGAAGCGGCAACTTCCAACTTTCCTGTGTTAACCGCGCCCACCTCAAATGTCCAACCAATCACACGGTACTACTCTGAGCACCACAAGAAAAAAACTTCTGCCAGCCTGTCGGGAACTGTCTTCAATCATGTCCCCGAGAAGAAAAATTACGTCAGAACAAGAAAAAGTCCTCACATCTTATGGAGGATGTTACAGACTTGAATCATCAGAGTGAGAAACTTTATTTGTTTTAATGTTAAGTACAACGCTGCTCAGTGTAATTTTGGCATAATTGGTCAATTTCTTCCTACAACAAACTGAAATTTCTGTTCTGCGAAAACCGTAAATACAAGCAGGAAGACGATTAATCCATTTCTGCAATGTAACGGCAGGATTGTCTTATAATGAGCAGAGGAGAAGCAGAGGAAAGTCTGAAATGATACGTGTCCAACAGGAGTTGGAGGTCCAATGCAGGTCCAAGAGAGACATTTAGTCACTTTGTAGAATGATTCATGATGTGATTTATACCAGTTAATCTTGGAGTGTGATCAAGGTCCCTGACACTGAATCTAAGAAGCTGCTTTTTATAGCAGAATCACTTGTTTTGCGCTGCTTGAAAGCACTGGAGCTAGATGAAAGCATCACACATCAAACAACGAAAAAAGAACATTTGCCAACTATTTGGTTTTAAAAATATTTTTGCATTTTGAGAAACAGGCAAACCTACTCGGAAAATTAAAAAGTCCCTATGCTAAGATGAACTAAATATGCTGCCTTTCACCTTACATTTGACCATGAAAAGCTTAATATAAAAAGCTGCAAATGTACAGCTTAATATTCGTCTCTTTAGCAGCAAGTTGCTCACTTTGAGTATTATTTTGAAGCAAAAGGATAGCATATGCTGAACGTTACCTAAAACTTAAAACATTAAAACTAATTAGTTAGCAACACCCTGTTAACAGGGAACAAATTCATTGTCCTAAACATCAACACAACTTTAAACAGAGAAAAGGGAGTCAAACCTCAAAGATTCCCATGCTACATCAAACAAACATGTTTACAGCCTGATTCAAAAAACATTTCAGGTTTAATAGTGTCCCAACAACCATGGTTTCTAGCCAGCTAACAGCGTACCCTAGCTTAAACCTATCTACTTCCATTAGCCGGTTAGCTCCCGTTAGCTCAATTAGCTTTTAGCTACATGCTGCTTGAAGTCTGACAGATGTCAATCATCCACTCCCACGCTTACAGCCCCCGTCTCAGTTTCACCTCTTCACCAATTTTTGTATTTAACAGGAGCAACAGCATGACGCTGCCAAAATGGTGATGCTGGGAACCGCCCACCAAGCCTCCATTCAGCGCTTCAGAAAGCTACAGCTGATGTCACAGAGACTTTGTCCATCTTTCGTCCATAAACAGTGTATGGAAAAACTCCAACTGAGGTATTCAGGCTAGGTCCAAATATTGACCAGTTCAAGATAATGTACGAAAATATGTTGTTTAGTGGGTAAAGCAGGAAATTATCATTGATGATTATTGGTGACAATTACTCATTACTTCTTAACTGATATGCATGGAGAAGAAGCCTTTGGGTATGTGTGTGTATGTAGCTGCATATATGTATGTGTATAGGTATTTATATGTGTGTGTACATGTATATAGCTATTTGTATATATTGTGTATATTCATGTACATAAAAATGTCAAATTATTTTTAATTTAGACAAAGGGATGGGCACTAACAAGCTATGTTTGTTCTCACTCATTTCTAAATATGTAAAAAACTTTCCTTCTTTTTATTATTTTGCTTCTTAAATTTTTTCCTGTGTTATGCTGTGTAAAGAATTTACTTACCAGGAAGCTTTGTACTAATTGCATATTGATAATGTATTAAAAGAAAAAGTGACTCTAAGCTAAGCTAAGCAAGCTTGAACCATCTGTTTTTTTGTAAAGTACTTTTACCATTTAAAATAATCAAATATTTGAGAAATATCCATTTTTACATATTAATCCATTCATTCAAAACCTTTTAAACTCAACACAGAAGCCAAGTTAAACATCTTGTCTGCCACTCTGACTGGTGTTGCTGAGGAACAACTGGTCTGAGGACACACATTTTCCTGATGAGACATTTCCTGGCCACCGTGAATGGAGCTGGTGATACATACTCAGCTTATCATTATATAAACCAATCAATAGCAGTAATGAAGAGGGAAACTGATTGCATCCTGCCGTTAAATGATTTTTTCCAACATCACAGTGCAAACTACTGAATTAGCATGCTAATAGCTTATTTAACAAGATAAAAGGTGGAGGACTCCTGTTTCATGAAAGTGATGCTTAGATCTGAGGCTGAAACAGACAAGCAGTAGCCACAAATGTATTCAAGTCTTTTATTTTCTCATTATATAAAGCAAAACATGACCTGTAGCGAGGGATGTTCATTAGATTCTCTCCATGTGGCCTTTTAAAATAAGCAAAACGCTAAGAGGCTGCAGTTATTAGCTTCCTAAAGAAATGCATAAAAAACATTTCAATGTGAGCAAGAAGCTGTAAGCGCTGATCATTACACAGATGCTATGCAATTATTTAAATGGATGGGAAAAAGTGCGTTTGGAGCTTCCAGCTCTGTATTCTCAAGCTGTATGTACATTAAAACGCTATATTTAGAGTGAACTAAACAGACTGAGCAATGTTTTTTTTAGACTTGGCAAGGACTAACTCTTTGTGTTCGCAGATGCTGGTTGGCAGCACGCCACCTGAGCAGCAGCTTGCATGCCGTCATCTACTGTCTGTTAGATAAATATACAGTAGATGAAAGAAGGTAGACAAGTCATCAGCACTGCCTTAGAAAAATGAAGCCTGAAGAGACAGATTCGCAAATAACCTACCTCAAGTTAGCCTTTCCGTGTCATTAGGACATTGAGAGTTGTCATAACGGTGAGATTTAAATTAGCTTCAGATTTATAAGCCAATTACAAGGTTTTGTTATTTTGAACACACGTAAAGACAAAAAAAAGCTCAACGGGAAATTAAAAACAGCCTTTTCTGACTCTGTGTCTATGCCTACAGCAAAAGTGTGTCCTGTTTTTAAAATCTAGCTGGATTAATTAAGAAGAGAGGAAAAAAAATCAAGCGTCTTTCTGCTGCACTGTCTCTCCTTTTCCAGACAGATTAATAGACCAAGCCACCAAAAATATACCGAGATTTCCACAGACAGATAGGAAGAACAAATACGGCATAGAAGATGAATAAGAGTGGAGAATAAGAGATGCGTCAACTTTGTGAACATCGCAAAGAGGCTCATGTAGCATTCATTAAATAATGCCAGACAAGGAAAAAACTGTGTTTGACCATCTCTGGCTTTGATCATGGCATGAATTTTCTGTCACATCCTTTCAGTTTGCTGATAAAATGGAAAAACATTTAAAAACACAGTTGTAGCCTATTAATTCATTTGCCAAGACCTTGTATTAATGATGGTAGAGTCTAATAAGACTCCTTTCTTTATCATATTTAAGACATCTTCCGAATGCAGATGTTTTCTTCTGATAAATCCAACGTCTCTTTTTGTTCTGCTTCCCATTGTGAAGCTCCTGCTCAAAGACAACTGGAGCATTTCTGTCTCAAATAGCAGAGCCTCTACCCTAAAGTCCCTTTAAATAATTTAAGTCTATATTTAGTGCTACATGTACAAATTAGCAGCCAAGGTATAAAAGTCAGGGGTAAGACGAGGCCTGCAGGAAATTATTATTTAATCAATCTCTAAATTATTCCAGTGACTAATAGGCTGAGAAATGTTTGCTGCATCAGAGAATAAGTTCAGAGATGAGGTTTCTTACCATAAACCAGTCAATTTCTTTTTTCATGAAAAGATAACAAATATTATTATTGAACTGCATGTCAGAAGAACAAAATCTGTTACGTGTCAATTAAATGAAGCTGGAATCAATTTTTTTTTTCATGCATTAATAAAATATAAACAATTTAAAAAGTGTCGGTACAAAATGTTTTTTATCCTTTACATTTAACATTAAAACCCAAAATGTGTTTTATATACATTTTTAAAATGACAACTTCTGTCATTTTAGGCAGAATACTCCAAAAGGTATGTGTGAAAAGAAGAAAATGGGAATTTTTATATCCTTCATATATTTTTTAAATATCATATTTCAGTTTGTTTTATCAGGCGAGTCAGTTCAGGTGGTCAGGATTACTAAACACGTGGAAATGTAGATGTATGCACATTTAAAATAACTTCCATATCTTAGAAAGTTATTGTCCAATTTAATGTTTTGTAATTTTGTAGATGCATTGTAATCTGTAAGTTTTAATGAATGTCTAAATGTTTAAGTATGATAAATAAAATATGTCACTGAAACAACATAAAATTGAAATATACACATAAATAATCATATAATATAATATAATATAATATAATATAATATAATATAATATAATTTATGAAAGGTCAAATATCTTTAATACAAAGTTAAAATGTTTATAAATAAAGTTGAACTGAATTTGATCTGTAAAATAAGAAATATGAATGAAATATACAGCATGTTATCCCTATTTTCCCATTTTCTTACATATTCGCTGGAGTGCCCCGAAGGGTTTTTCCCGCCGTCTTTGTGTTCAAAATAACTCAAAAGTTTAGAGAGGGATTTTTATAAAAATTTCAAAAGTTGTTGGAAATGTGAAAATGAAGAACTGATTAAAGAAAAGATTTGGTGGTGATCCGGATCACCATTTGGATCCAGGAATTTTTTTAAAGGATTTTTTAACATTGTGCTTGGCGGAGGTTTCCGCTCTCTGCGTGATTTTCTAGATTCATATTTAACGAGCAACTTCATTGGCGGCTGGGCCGGTCGTGCACGCGGCTGGGTCTGAGTGTTTTATTGCCACATGTAAAAATGTTCCTACTTTCTCACCACCTCGATAAGCGGTTTTATCAAAACAATCCATTTTACCTGCAGCAATAAAAACACGGAAGCAGCAATTCCGCTTCATGCTTTCTCCGTGTTAACCTCACCCACCTCAAATGTCCGACCAATCACGCGATACTCCTCGGAGCTCCGCAAGAAAAAAGTTCTGCCAGCCCGGTGGGTTGAGAACTGTCTTCAAACGCGTCCACAAGAACAACATGACGTCATTTTCTTCTTAGAGCCTCGAGAACAAGAAAAAAGTTCTTGCTTCTCGTGCAGGATGGAACAAGCTTAAAACAGAGATGATGAAGAGGAGCTGTCACCCTCAAACACAATCCAAAGTAGCTCCTTCACCACACCACCGTACCTTCCTCAAGTTTACATGTATCACTTTAACAATATGCATTCAATCTCAACAGAACTTCCACTGCTCCGTCACTTTCACAAGGTCACCTCTGCTGTTTAAGTCGTCTCATAACGCAGCCAATCAGGGTGTCTTTGTTCCAGTCTGTGATTGGTTGGAATTGTGGCAAATTTATGGCGCTGCAACGCATTGAGCAAGCAAGGTGGCAGAATTGAGCAGACTCAGAGAGAGCGTTTACACAGGCAGCACAGAGGAGAGAACAATGGGTGATTAAATTATCCTTTGCACAAAAAAAAAAAAAAAACACTTTCTGCTACAAATGTGACTGATTTTCTTACAGAAATCATTTGTCAGCTCTCAGGAATGAGGCACAATACACTGAAGATCATTTCCATTTTTTTTTTTTAACAAGCTGATGGTGTGATGGAAATGAGGCAAAAAATCTGCACGTCTGAGTGAATTCACAGCTCATTTCATCGGCGAGCACCACTCAGCGTTCATTAACCTCTGCTCTTTGAAGACGACCGACTGTGTGTGTTCACGAGCCGGCGATGCATGAGAGATCAGTGCGGGCGCAAACCGCTGATGTTCTGTTTGCTTTCCACATGACATCTGTGACAAACACCATGCTGGACTTTTAGTTTTTCACTCAAATGGGAGATTTTTGAGAAATTGAGCGGTGAATTTACATGACCACATCCGTTCTGCTTATCAAAGCTCTCTCTCTCTGATACAGTTTGGTTGGATGTTCACCAACTAAAAACATCTGTTTTTACAAAGATAAAGTTCGTCCCTCATCGGTTATTCTTTTCACTCGCAGTTTCAGCTAAATTTCCTGCTTCTCAAACACAGATTGAGGTTATCAAGCTGAGCCCACTGTTGCAGACAGCTGGATGAGTGCTAGTTTTTAAAGGAGTACCTTCACTTCCCTGTAGATGCATCGGCAAGCTTTTAAATACACCCTGCTGGGGAAAAAAAAAACAGTTGAAGTGAATCTGTGCGCAGGAAGCAAACATGCTATCGGTCATCTATGAAATGCCTCCAGGAAATCATTTACTGTGTTTATCAGTAGAATCAAGCGTTCTCCACACTTTACTTGGCAAAAAGAATTGACTTTTGTTTATCCCCATTCCTCCTCCATGGAGTAGTTTTCCCTTTTTTCATCCTGAAGCCCAAACGTATCGACATTAACTTGAAGAAATAAGATGCGTGACACACTGTGAGTTTAAGTTAAGTGTCTCAGTTTGAGCCTCGGCAGTAACGAGTCGTGGCAGACAAACACGCTCACTGTCAGATGTTCTTCTTATCAGCAGAGCTCCCTGACAGGAAGATGGACGACCTTCTTCCAGAGGACTGATATAAGTGGTCACCGCAGTGTCCTTATGTGACACAACAACAGCGAGAGGATGTCGCAGAAACACTGACCCGTCAGGGTCGTGTGAAGTCACGCTGCAAAAACTTCACAAATTTTACAGTTTGATTTCTGCCAGCATGACGCTACAAATGCGACAACTTGATCTGGACGTTTGCTGAAGAGTCTGATCAATGATCAATGCGATTAGTCCGTATCTGTTCAACAGCAAAAATAAAAAAAAGTCTCTGTTCACTCAAGTGTATGCTCAGTCTCAGAAAGGGTAGAGTACAGGGCTGCAACAGAAGATATACTCCATTAGTCTGATTCACTCAGACTTAAGTGTAATTAGCTTTGTGTTTGAGCGACTTATTGAATTTGGTGTTTTCTGTTCAAAGCTGCTGCTGTTTTTACTGCAGCAGAAATACTGAGAAGTCTGAGCTACAGCAGGCTAAAAGAAATGTTTCGTTTACACCGACTAAGAAGAAGTCTTTCTTTTTAAGACATCTTCATTTGCATGAATAAAGGGCACTTCTGAACATTGGCTAGTCAAGCAGTCGCCTTGCATCCTGTCTCTTCCTCGAGCTCTCTCCAATGAGTAAAAGTCAGAGTGATGTGGACTCTTGTCTCTTCTCTTCTGTTACTTTTCCTCTCTCTTTTCCTTGCTTCCTTGGGTTTCTTAGCCGATTTAGGACACATTCACATCAGCCTTTTTGATTCTAAGCCTAGTCCGTTTACTCGGAAAGTCCGCTTCATCTGGGAAAACGTCGATTCTGATTCGGATCAAAGAAGCAAACTCAATACAATAGGTTTTTTCCACACCTAAGAATTTGCCTGACCCAAGAAAATATGCAAAGGGAATGTTTGTAAACATCTTAAAAATGTCTAAACCTGACTGACAACAAAAAGGTAGTAAGTGATAACCTGTCAGACAACACTGGGTCAGACTTACAAGTTTAAAAGAAAATACCTCTTCGGCGTTTTTAAACATCAGTATCTGGTTATACTTATTTACTATTGACAATAAAAAGCAAGAAGAGGAAAAAATGGAAAAGCACATTTGTTTATATTAACAGACGGCTAAAATGCCATGTGGTGGTCTCTTAGGGACCTCGACAATGGGGAGGAGAGTGAAGCTGTGCTTCAGGAAGCTCCAGGAGTGAGACTGACTGATACAGCTGAAGCTCACTGGAATTCCTCCTGGTTGGTTTTATCTGCAGAAGTGTGCTGAGGCCCTGGAGGAAAAGGACGTGACCTCAAGTGTCCAACCTGGTCGGCCGCTGCAGCACTGTATGAGATCCTGTGTATAAACAAAGTCGGTCCAAACCAGGAGTGTGGTCTCATAGAGTAGTCGAGCTTCCTCGGGTCAGTAACATAACTGGAAACAGTGTTTTAGTGAAGCAGAGTCTCTCATAAGTAATGGGGAGATATCAATTTTAAAAAATGCATTTGGAAAAAGTGGATCCATTTTAAAATAATAAAGATTAGACTATTCATTTGAATCTATTATTAAAAAAGGTCAAAAACTCCAAACATCTGCACAAGAAATGGGGCCAAAAACAGTGGTTCCCTTTTCCATTTAGTCTTTAGTAGCCATGGAAAGCATAGCTGTGTGTTTAACAGTATGTCACCATGTCAGGACTTAGATCTGCAGAACAGTTCTGTGGCATGTAATGACACGTATTACATGCCACTCTGTCTGCGGTGATAAAAAAAATAAAAGAAAACATCTTTTAAACACTTGCTAACTAAATATTCAGCTACCAACAACATCATCATAGTTTCTTCTGTTTTGTGTTGATGGTTTTCCTGGAAGAGACTAAACAAACTCCAGGTGTTGGAAACCTTCAACAAAATCATTTGGAAGCATTTCTTAAGAAATCATCTTTGAGATAAAGTCCACTATTTGCAATTCAAATCCTCCTTACATACATAAATGGAGACGTCCGTTACAAACGTTGTCATATGTTGCCGCGTTGATACTTCGACACATCTTCCTCGTTGCGATTGTTCGTAAGTCAGTTCATCCACTAGAGGGCAGTGCTGAGTTTGACACTGTTTAGTCACGGTGATCCACTGCTATAATGTTGTAACGTGTCCAAAAACAACAGAAAAAGTAAAAGAAAAAATACAAAGGTTTTTTTTTTTGCTGTTCTCAGCTTCTGTGTCTTCTTCATGTGCTTTTTATTTGACAATGTCTGCGGCATCTTCCAGTGACTGCATCCGGTGACGGATAGCTAAGCCCCTTGCAAACAGACCAAATTACAGACAGCAGAGGTTTTTCCTTCCTGTTAAAAAGGAGTTTTTCCTTCCCACTATCGCCTCATGCATGCTGAGGATGGGGGATTTGATGCAATCTGTTGGTTTCTCTTAGCTAGGCTGTTTAGTATGAACTGGCTTTAATTGATGTGTGTGTAAACTGTCCTGAGATTACATTGTTGTGGCGTGGCGCTTTTCAAATAAAGCTGAATTGAATTGAATTGAATTGAATTAACTAGCTGTTGGTGTCTGTCTGTTAGATGCTTGGTCATGGCAGCCTCATCATATGCTGGACTTGACCGAGTTTGCACTAAAACTTGATTTACATTAATAACTTGAAGTTCCACTGAGAACTTTGTTGTTTTCAGCTCTGCTTATTTCTAATATTTGTGCACCATTTGCATCAAATCTCTCAGCACTTTGTGGCAGATCCCAGCAACGGCGAGGCATTCTTGCTGTTTTGTCCAAGCAGCTGAAAAACAGCTAGGTAAACTGGTTCTGGTAACATATTACCACAAGTCACAAACTATTTGCTCTCTAACAATTAAGGCTAGTGAAAAACTCAACAGTCATTAGCGATTATTTATATCTCCAAGATGTCTGGAGACACTTTCTATTGAGCCTCAGTCAAACGTGGCCTCTGACTGCTGTTGGCGTCTGAGGTTTTGGATTTGGAGAAAAGCTTAAGATGTTTATCACAAATCTAAAGATGCCCACAGCCACAGGCAGACACACAATGTGACTTTTTGAAAATAAATATAAGGGGGAAAAAAAGCAAGTTGGAGGTTATGTGATCATTGTCTGCTCCCACTCCTGTTGAAAACAGTCCTTGTGTAACAGCCGAGTGATTATCATTCATCTACAAGCCGATGTTAAAGGCGAGGCAAAGGGAGATGTTGGGAGAAAAGACCCTTTTGAGGTTCGGGGACCGAGGATACAAATGTAAATGTCAAAATTGTTTTTTTTTGTTTTTTTTCACTTTGGATACAATGGTTCATTTTCATTCAAGTGCAGCCTGCTGCAGATTCTCTTTGGATTCAACTCTGGTCTCTTACAGATACATTTACACCAGTATCCTTTCTTTACTTTTGGTATAAAATAAATCCAGACAAACCTTTCCTTTTTTTCTCCAGTGACAGCACTTTATACTCTCATCCACACCCTTGCATCATCTTTGTAACTTTCCTAAACTTTTCCTATTTTCAACCACCTCACACCACAAATAACCAGCTGTCAGACATGAGAAAGGTCTGCCTCCCTCCTAACTCACCTATTTCCATTTGTTACACAACTGTTTGTGGCCCGGCTGAGTGCAGCGCTGTAAATAACTTCCTGAGAAGCCTCCCTGCTCTCATCTTCATTTCTTAAACAACCCATTGCCTCCCAACTCTCTCTGACGACCGGCATTTCACCTCACCCTGGGGTGTGCATGTTTGGATCACTTATAAACACTAAGGCAACACAAATTGCTTCTTTTGCTGCATTACTCAGCCCGTAGGCCCCAGTTGAAGGCTGGTTGTATCACAGTCTTCCATGTGAGGGGAATCTGGGGGTCAAGGAGGAGGGAGAGGAAGACGAGGCTGAAGAATGACACAGATGTGCAAGACAGAGGGGAACTCTGGGTAGTTGGCAAACAAAAGCAGGAAGACGTGGGGGGAGGTGAAGAGGGGGGGGCTACTCGATGGCTATGATGGAGACAGACAGACAGCGCCGGACTGGTATACTATTATTAAACAGTGACCTCACGTGACGTCGCAGGTGACTGGACACCACTGCTGGTGGAGGATTTGAAAGTATTGGAAATTTTCTGGCATTTCCCCGCCTCCTCTTCAAGTTTTTTTTTTTTTTTTTTTTAATATGTTCTCTTTTTTTCTGCCCCCTTCCTCTTTTTTTTTTTTGGTCAGTTAGTAGATTACCAGAACCACGTTCCTCTGTCTCTGTTGTTTCGTTTCCATGCACTCTCATGTTTAGTGCTAATGCTGAAAGTAAAACTTGACTACTGATATTTTTAATCAATCGCCAACTGGTGAAGGTGAAAACTGACAAACAAGTCATTTTTATCGACGAGCAGGTTCCAGTTTCTGCAGACTAATCAGCTCCACCAATGTAGTTCACCATGATTCTTTTTTACTTTTTCCTTTTTCTTCCTGCCAATTAGGCCACTTAAAGAGTTCAGGCCACTGGGAATAGCCCCGCTGTTCCCGACGGCCAGTCCGGGTCCTGCAGACAGAAATAAAATACCAGCGGTGGAAAGGAGAGAATCCATGACGGAGGGTTTTCCACAGAGACAAGCTCCCTATTTAAACCCAACACTCGGTTTGTGCACATCTGATGTCGTGAAGCAGTTTTGCCGTGGGTGAAAGTGATGCGTCGTGACTGGCATTTAGGATGACAGCTCCATATAAATGCAGTCCATTTACCATGTGCAGGGGGAGACTACAGCCAAGCAGAGAAGGCTTATGTGCTATTACAGTTTTTTTTTTTTTTTTTTGGTAGCAAGCACCTCCTGAACATTTTTGCCTGCATCCACACAGAAGAGTTTAATTATCCACATTGTTTTTATGGAGAAAACAATATGGTCACATACAGATTAGAGTTATGGACTCACACAGGCTGTTGGAGATAGATAGGAATCAATGATGGTTACAACAGTGACTTGGAGGAATCAGCACCCTTTAGGAAGCTGCACTTGTTCTTTATTTGCACAGAGAATTAGACAGTCATCCATTCATTTTTCTATACCACTTAGTTCAATTAAGAGTCATGAGGGGTCTGTAACCTATCCCAGCAATCATCAGGCAAGAGGTGGAGTACACCTGGACAGGTTGCCAGTCCATCGCAGTGCCAACAATTAGACAGTAAAAGGCTTTAAAGTTCAAATAAGAATTAAATACTAAAATGCAGCAGCTAAAAAAGACTTAAAGCCTCTTAAATGTGCTATCCTTCTGTCATCAGACCGCCAACATGAGCTCAATGGAAACAACTGGATCCAACAAGAAGCAAACTACTGCCATATTAACTACTGAGTTAGTAGTTACTAACGAGGCCTGCATTCTCACTGTGGTTTACATCATAAAATACATCAAATAAGTGATTTTAAGCTGCATGCTGATCAATACTTCCCAAAACAGCTATATATATTCCAGAACTGATTCTCGGGACTAAACCTCATTCTCATATTAATAATTGTCATTTGACATTAACACAGTGGAAAGTAATCAAACTGTGAGGATAGGTAGGAGCTACTTCTTCCGCCTGCTATTATCATATGCAAATAAGGCAGAGCATCGCAGCAGCGAGCCACTCGCTCACTGCTCAGTGATCAGTAAGTGGTCAAAACTGCAGTTCCCCCTTCATCCACTAGGGGCTGCAAAACAGAGCAAATCCCCATAGACTCCCATGTTAAAAAGACCAACTTCATAGCAGAAATAAACATGTTTACAGCCTGGTTCAATAAATCAATTTTAGGTTTAATAGGTCAGGTTTACCTTCATGACAACTGTGGGGGGGAGTGAATTGTCTTCTAACTCACCCGTTTAAAAGTAATTTAATCTTGAAGTTTGCCATATTTAGGGGCGTGTCCGTTTGATTGACAGGTACCTAATCTCCCGTTTCAAGTAAGAAGAACGTAGAACAACCGCGGTTTTTAGCCGGTTAACAACGTGACTTAGCTTTAGCCCACTTACCTCCATTAGCTGGTTAGCTCCTGTTATCTCCGAGTTAGCTCGGTTAGCGCTTAGCTACAGGCAGCTCAGAGTTTGTTTGATATCGATCATCCACCATGACACTCACAGCCCCCCTCCCAGCTCCACCCCTTTGCCCATATATGTATTTTCTGGGCGAGATGACATGCATGACCCTGCCAAAATGGCGACGGCAGGAACCGCCCACCGAGCTCCAATTCAGCTCTTCAGAAACCTATGGGTGACGTCACGAAGGCTACATCCATCTCTTTATATACAGTCTATGGGCGAAACATACGTCACTGCGCTCCTTCGGTGCTGCAGGCGCTATCAAGGTAGTATGAGGAACCATTCGGGTACACAGGGAAAAACGTGTCTTTTCTGTCGTGAGGTTTCCTGCCACCTTAAAAGGCCTTGCACTTTGTTCAGTTGTGCAGTAATAAATGTAAATAAGTAAATGCTACAATAGCGTTTAGCTTGGAGTGATAAGTTAGCATTGATGGATAATTATGTCACATCTTTTCAACAGGGTTAGATAAGGTCGTGGGTCTGCAAAGTAGAAGGTTACATAGAGCAGGTCACACTAAAATGTTCAGTACTGGGAATAAAACAGAGACTGGGAGCTTTAAAAGAATATAGATGGCAGGAACACACTTCAGAACATGAATCCGTGTCATTTGATTAATTGAGACAAACAAACAGAGTCTATTGGGATGTGTGGACATTGTGAACAGGAATGGACCGCAGTCTTTCTCAAACCCTAGAAACTGATTGGAGAGCAAATGCCACCGCCAGCAGGACCGGTTGCATGGTCACACACAATGAGAGACGGCTGTAAATTTACAGGTTAGATTTAAATGGGTGGGTGAGATGAAGCCGTCTTGCTGCTGTGGACACCTTTCCCCACCCGATCATCACCATGTTTTCGCTCCTTCCATTAAAATGACACAATGAATGAATGTTTGCCCCCACCCCCTGAGTGATGCAGATCTTTATATAATAGTGCATCTGTAATAAATATGTCAACGTGTCCTGGCCATTAATTATCGCCCCCTTGGCACAGTCTGTGTTTTTAAAGGCCACAGCACAGAGAAGAAATGCATTATCTATCCAACTCTGACCGGAATCTCAGGGAAAGGATGTGATGCGCCAGATAGACAAATACAAGAACAATACAACATATATAGAGCATGATGGCAAAGTGAGAACTACGAATATAAAATTTTCCCCTGGATCACACTGAAGGAACGAAGCGTTCCACAGTGTCCGATACTGACACTTGGACAGCGCCAACAAGCTCTTCATCTTCCTGTTTGACAGAAAAGGGGTGAAGGAGAAAATGTGAATGTTGAGGGGGAAACAGTAAACAGATGGTAAAAGAGGAAAGGCAGGAATGTTTTGCATCAAAGACCAACAACAGACTGTAGGGCTGTCAGGGCAGAAACAAATCCAAGGCCGTAATTGACGTCTTACTTGTGGTCCAACAACCCAGACAAAGACAAGCAACACTATCAAAGCTTTATGTTGTCATCTTGTTCTCTAGTGCACACAAATAAAAAAGAAAACAAATCTAAAATCACTAATTTAGTTGGAAATTCACTATGAAATAAAGTTGTTTCATATGAAGCGCTCTACTGCTGCTTTCCATTAATTTACCAACTAGTCAACAACAAAACAGTGTTCCGACTTTGCTTATTTTCTTTCTTCTGTAATAGTACTTTCTTTCTCAACACCCACACACATCCTCTGTATTTGTCTCATAAAGAATGAGTCTAATGTTGTACCACCTCCACCAAAGGAGAAAATAATTGCTTTCCATCATCATCTCCAGTCGATGAAGATACCCTCCTGCGTCTTTCACCTGCTTGCAGAAAACTGGAAAGGATCTAAATAACCCCAAGAAGTATCAGGCAGTAGGAACAATGTTAGGAATGTTTATAAGCTGCTAAAAATCTGAGAATTTAACATCATTCTTTCAGAGAAAAATGAAGCTTGGCCTTGCATTCACAAACCAGCTCAGTTTTAACTCAATAAAAAGCTTTTCAGAACTATTTACTGCATACAAACAAAACTGTCTGAAGGATATTTTGCACAGGATTTACTTGCATATTGGTGTCCTGAAGCTGGCTTGACAATGATGGATCTCAGAGCTGGTAAGAGAGATAGTGAAAGGTGAAACTGCCTGCATTGATGCTGCACTCTCATCCACGAGCCGATGCACAGTACACTACAATAGTATTGCAATCCACCACAAAACACTTCTGTGTCTCTGCATCTTTACTGCGAGACCAATTTTTGAGATGTTATCAATTGATCCAGTTGGTGGCGCTAGATTAAAGGAAAGTACTATGTATCAAGTGTCAGGTGTTGCTGCCCATGAGGAACAAACGGTTTGACTGCTTTCGCCAACGCTATCGTTGTCATGAGGTTATGTTTTCCTGTGACCTTAGTTCTGGTTTCCTCTTCTATTTTGTGGTTTTTCCTGTTTTGCCTCGTTTCATGTTCATTAGTTCACCTGGGTTAATTTAGTTCATCAGTGTCCCCTTTGTCTCGTTACAGTTGTGTATTTATACCCCTTACCTTTGCTTTTACTTTGCTGGTCACTTGAGTTGTATGCAGCCTGAGTTTAGTTCCTTCCCTTTTTGTATTATATATTCTGGAGCATCCTCGGCACCTGCTTGTCTCTGCATTTGGGTCCTCATCTCCACCAAACCCTGACAATAGTTGTTTGTACATTAAATCTAATGATGAAGATGGATTTGTTGCCTAATGTGCATCATTGTCAAAGAAATTGAAACTTATTGCGTGACTAATAAATCTCCAACATAGTAAAGTGATGTAGTATGGACACCTCTTCATTCATCAATTCAACAATAGGATGAAAAGACCGTGGCATTGTGAGCACGTCAATGCTTGTGCTAAAAGCCCCTCAGGGGCTATAAGTCTAGACTTAGCTACTATAATAACTTCAAATTAAGCTTTGCATTAGTTCAATCAGCATTTAGTTACCATAAAGAGTTGTTTACTTTACATAGGATATTATAATTTCACATAATTGATTAACTTGTGGGCAGAATTGGGGTTTGTATTGAAAATAAAGAAAAAATTAAGTATTCAAATTAAAATGTTCATGTCTGTCTTAAATTTCTAAATGTTTTGAGTTACACTAAAGCATTTTGACAACATTCTATTTTTCTAACACTGAGTTGTAGAGACTGCAATGTTGTAGTAAGCTTATGATGTTAGCTTAACTAGCTAACATCATAGCTTCTATTCCCCACATAAAGTTAGTATGGTTTCATGTGTAGTTGTGTACCATCTTTAGTTTGAAGTGTAATGAGCTCTGACTTTATGAAACAGAAACTGAAAAAGATGAGATTAAAAAGAAAATCAAGAACCATATATATATATATATATATATATATATATATATATATATATATATATATATATATATATATATATATATATATATATATATGTGTGTGTGTGTGTGTGTGTATATATTTGTATGCATGTATACATTTTTTTCCAGACACAATGAATGATCTTGATTAATAATCGTGATTACTATATCCTCCTGACTACCAGTAGTTCAATTTGTCACTATTTTCATCTCCCTGAATGCTACTGAACTAACACCTTTTGGTCTTTAAAGAGGACATTTCGTGCTTTTAAATGGTACCGTATTTGTGGTGGTGGGGGGGGGTCTTATGAACTTTCTCTCTCTCTAAGAAAAATGGCCTCCATTGCAACAAGCATGCTTTATGGGAAGAGCAAATGTGCATAATACTTTTCTTTGTGCTGATTTTTACTTGAAATTTTGTGGTTATATTTTCATTGAATATCATATAAACACATTAAATCGTTTCTAAGATAAATATAATTATATTTTACCACAATATTTAAAAGTTTAAGCACTGTCCTCCATAGTGGACATTTGTAGTTCCACATTTTTTTTCCTGGTAGTCAGGGGGATATTGCTCAAAATAATTGTGATTTTTATTTGGGTCATTCAGTCTCGGGACAGTCTGAAGTTGGCTTGCATTCGACTGGCAGAGGCATTTTTAAGTGGCTGTATCTGTATGAAGGAAAGTCTTAAAGGTTTGCCCATGAGGACCACCAAACATGTCCTCCAGCACTTTTGTCAATGGACGGCATCCCTGCATTCTGGGCCTTCAGCTCTTTAAAGAACTGCTAACTAAAAGTATTTTTCTTGTGTCACTGACCATTTTCCACTGCTGACACAGAACTAGGCTTTTTAATAAGTATTACTCCCATACTGCCCAATCAGTTCCCCAAATTTCAGCCAATTACACAAAAATATTTCCTCTATGATGACTCCATCTACTGCTCTCTGCTCGACATCGAAGCTTAACCCAGTAATCCTTTACACTGTCACTTCTTAATGTCAACTAAATACTAGCACAACGTTTCATGACATAATAAACCCTAAACTTTGTAAGACCCTGTAATCTTCACAGACTCCTCACAGCTGCTGCAGATTATTACAAATCTTTTGGTGACGAACAAATGTGAATGAAGAGTTTACCACCTCATCACTTGGATTTGTTTCTACACAAAAACGGCCGTCTGAGTGTTAATGAAGAGCTGCACTTAGCTGAATCTGCTCTTCTCAGTCAGATCATCTGGGAGTTCATCAGTTCGTCTCATTACAGTCTGCCCCCTTGTGCATAGTTTGCTGTTGTTTTTCTGTTTGTTTTGTAACTAATTACAGTGGAAAATACGTTTCCAGTCACAAGACTGAAAAGATTTCCTCTTCTTTAAATAAATGGCCTGTTTACCAGTGAATCTCCCATCAGGAGTCTGCCACTGCAGTCTATGCTGAGCTGCAGTCAGTTCACTTTCCACTCAAGTTGTGCTCATTAGCACCTATTCTATGATTAGAAATGTGACCTAAGACCATCTCTCTGTCAGATCTCCAAACGTACACTGTCAGCTAACCACTACACCATCCTGCTCCACTTCTGCCCTCTTATTACACCAGCAACGTTTGATGGTTCCAGCATATGACATCTCATAATGAGCCGACAGTTTACTGCTGCCAGACAAATAATGTGTTCTGTTGGCAGTCATTTAGTATAATGAGATTAAATATGTTTGTAAGTACTGAAGGAAGATGCAGTATGTATTGGATCTACTACACTGATGCATTATGGAGTTTCTGGTGTGAAATACTTGTTCTGATTCAATTAAAATGTTGCAGTGGTTTTTATTTTCATTGTTTTTGTGTGATAATCTAATTATTTAGCTTATTTGATTGTTTATTTGACAGGGACATTGCACAATCACATGATTGCACCAGTTAGCATCGAGCTCATTTGCATCTGCGTTGTCCGAGCGAGTAAACATACAATAATCCATTCTAGTCAGGAATCTATATCAGAGCATGGAAGTATAACAGATATATGCACCAGCCTTTTTACTTGGTACAACTGCGCAATTGCTTCTTAACACAAATGTAAAAAAAAGCCAGTCACATGGCAGCAGCTCATGTAGACATGGTGAAGATGACTTCCAGCATCAGAATGAGGAAGAGGGGGGATTTAAGTGACTTTGAATGTGGGATGGTGTTTGGTTTTAGTGTTTCATAAACTGCAGATCTTCTGGGATTTTCACACACAACATATTTTAGGATTGACTGAGGATGGTCTGAAAAAGAGAAAATATGCAGGGAACAGCAGTTGTCTGGACCAAAGCACCTTGCTGAGGCCAGAGGTCAGAGGAGAACGGGCAGGTCGGAGATGACAGAAAGGCAACAGGAAGTCAAAAAAGCACTGGTCCAACATGTACTCAGAATAGACCTGAACACACAACACATCTGACCTAAAGCAGCAGAAGAACACAAAACTCCTATCAGCTGGGCGCAGGGAACTGAGGCTTAAGTTGCATACATGCACACCGAAATTGGACAATTATTAAATTTGTGAACGTTGTACCGGTATGTCATGACATGTGCATGAGGTAACAAGTCCAGAGATGCGTGTAAAAACCCAAAAACTCCTCAACAATCTGCCGACCACATGGTGGACTGTCTCTCCTCCACATAATAACTTTGACTCAGCAAGTCCACAGCATTATCAGAAGTATGAGCAGAGACAAAGTTCAAGCCACCTCTGGTGCATGAATCTTTTACAGGGATCTGAAAGATTCATAACGTTCATATACACTTTCAGTGCCACTGAGCTGCGGCTGAAGCTCAAGCGCGATCATTTCAGTGAATCAGAAAAAGCCTCACCTGTAAATTGCAGGTTCTTTTACTGTCAGCATGTACACAGCAGTTTTTACTATCAATTTAACAGCATAGATGGCGTGTACGGTACAGGGGAGGAAAATATTTAAGAAAAATGGAAGAAAGCATGATGTTAACCCAAATCTAAACGAGAAGAAACTGAAAACCGAATGAGAATCTCCACTAAAACACGAGATCTGACTTTCTAGCACAAAATCTTGGTAAAAAAGCAACTTGTAGCAGCCATGTATTTCCACCCAGGCCCTTGCTTTTCTTATTTGCATTGAATAATTGAGTTTGACCTCAACTGGTAAAATAGTTTTATACTAAATTTTCAATGGTTTTATGTTGAGTCAACCAGTCAGTTAAACTACTGAACACCCCCTTTACAATCACTTTCAGAGCTCTCGCCTCGTTTGGTGCATCAAAACATAATTAGTCAAGTTATTCAGAATTGCAGAAAGAAATTCTGATTCATCCTCACAGATAAGTCATCAGTGTGTTAGCCATTAGCAATGTCTGTTTGCTAAGTAGCCGCTCAGCCGAGAGCTCCTGCAAAACCATTCGGAAGGAATTTATTCTTTCAAGCTTGAGGATTTCAGGTCTTTTCTGCATTAATCTGTCGTCTCGTGTCAGCGGCAGAGAAAAAGGTTTTCAGATATCCAGAGTGTGGGCATCAGACCAGAAGAATAAAACACAATCAACTGTCTGCTCTGATTCACTGATGTTCTGCATATGAATAAGAAAATGTGCTTTGTGTGAACACCAGGGGAGGCACCTCAATGTAAACTATATTTAAACATGTTTCTTCTGAGTCTGAATTAATGTCAACCTTCAGCCAGGTAGTTTCAGATTAAGACACAACTGCATGAATACAAAATTAATTTTAGAATTACATAAGATAAATCATTTTATTTGAAGAAAAAGAGCAATGTTGTGAATATCCTCTGACACACAGCCTTTATTTCTTTATGATCCTGCTCCTAAACGTTCCAGGGAAATTTCACAAAATATTCAATCACTTTTGCACAATTACAGAGATGCATGGCTTTCAGGGGACAGGGTACGCCGTTACACGGCAGAACAAATCATAACTAAGAACATCTGTTGAGCGAAACTCATGTTCCTTTGTTTATACGAACACAAAGCTTGCTGTTGCTGTATGATGATGTCTGTCACCTGCAAACCCCTCCCCCACGAAGCAATCTGCACACATTTCCCACTGCTGATGTAGACAGAAGTATCGGTTTTCCTGCGAGTGTTCATCTGGACCTGCAGCAGAAGTCAGGTCACTTGTTTGCAAGTGTGTACAGGATGCATTTAGATTAAGCGGCAACCTCCGGCTGTTAAAAGTGAAGCCTATGCGGAAGTGCATAAAACTGCAGTTCCCCCTTCATCCACTAGGGGCTCCAAAACAGAGCCATAGACTCCCATGTTTAAAAGACCAACTTCACAGCAGAAATAAACATGTTTACAGCCTGGTTCAAAAATCCATTTTAGGTTTAATATGTCAGTTTTACCTTCATGACAACTGTGGGGGGAGTGAATTTTTTTCTAACTCGCCCGTTTAAAAGTTATTTAATCTTGAAGTTCGGCATATTTAGGGGCGTGTCTTTTTTTTTTTTTTTTTTTTTTTTTTGTCTTGTCCAGCATTTAAGCAAGCAGACTGATGTTCTGGATGCTGTGTTCTGCTGAGCAAATTTATTTTGCCAAGGGGAACTTTTGTAGATGTAATGATCCCCTTGTATTTCTTGATTCTTATTTTATTTTTCAATTTGTTTTGGATAATAGCTTGTATTACAGAGTTTATGCTACTGGACCCGACCGGAAAGGACAGGAAAGGGGCAGAAAGAGAACAGAAAAGAGAACATAAAAAAAACAAAAAAAAAAAAACAAAAGAAAGAGATCAATGCATACATGTATATGCACATACATACCCACCTACATATATATGTATATACACTCGCACATACATTATATATATACATATATACATACATACATACATATACACATACATACACATGCATACACACACATGTACACATACATGCATACATAAAGATAGATATACATACATACATATACACATACATACACACACATATATATATATATATATATATACATATATACACATATACATACTCACATACATACACATACACTCACACATATGCATACATATATACATATCCATACACATACATACATACACATACACATACACATAAGTACACACACATACCCACCCACACACATAAATATATACACCCACACAAGCCAACTCTAGATTCGTGGAGAACAAAACCGTTGACAATCATGAAGACCAGAAACTAGCAAGTTAAGTCAAAAAGACAGAAAGAGAGCTACCTGCTGTTAGTGAATAAACTTGCTGGATGACTCAGTGACTGTGACACATGCAGAACATTCATGCAGAACATTCAGAGTGGAACGTGTTTAGAGAAGAGTGATCATGCCAATGTGACCCCGCCCGCCTACAGCTAGAGGAAGGCCAGGAGAACCCAGAGACCCGGGTAACCGACAGTCACCCCCAGGTACAGATCCCAACCCCCCCACTCCAGAGCCAGCCATGCATCTGCCCAGGAGGTGGCGAAGGAGGTGCCCAACCAGAGTCCCCCGCAGTCAGGGGGAACAGGCCCCAGCAGGCCCAGGCCGGCAAGGGCCGATCCCGCCGGGCACCGGCCACCTAGGGCAGACAGAGCGCAGGCCCCAGGGCCCCAAGAGCCCGTGAGCAGCCCCCCGCCCCCGCAGGCAGAGGGCACAGCCCACACCGACGGAGGACCAGGATCCCCAGACCGCCACCCAGCGGCAGCCAGGTCGCACCCCAGCGCACCCAGCGCACCCCAGCGGCGTGTCCTTTTGATTGACAGGTACCCTACCTCCCGCTTCAAGTCAGAAGAATGTAGAACAACCGCGGTTTTTAGCCGGTTAACAACGTGACTTAGCTTTAGCCCACTCACCCCCGTTAGCTGGTTACCCCCTGTTATCTCTGGGTTAGCTCGGTTAGCTCTTAGCTACAGAAAGCTCAGAGTTCACTCAATGTCAATCATCCACCATGACGCTCACAGCCCCCCTCTCGGCTCCACCTCTTTGCCCATATTTGTATTTTGAGACGACACGTATGCCTCTGCCAAGATGGCGATGGTATAAACCGCCCACCGAGTTTCAATTCAGCTCTTCAGAAACCTATGGGTGACGTCACAGAGGCTACGTTCATCTCTTTATATACAGTCTATGATTTAGATTAAAGCCATTTGCTGTTGGATTTACTCTCATGGTTTGAGATGAATCAGAGAATTTAAAGTGAAATAATCCAAAGTTGTTTGAATTTGATCACATGACTTGATTGGACGACACGTTGGCTCTGGCAGTCAAGTGGTCAAACAAGCAAAATGGCCAATATGCAAAATATAAGTATTTTCTCAGTTCAGAGGCGAGTTCTTGCACTGGATGTCCAAGTTTGAGTTAAACTTTGAATTAGCTTTGAATCTGGGAGTTTAGCTCTTTGATATCTTGAACCACGTGGTCCTTCAGACGAGCTGCTGTCTGACCAAACGAAATTGAAGGTATAACTTTTACATGAGTGAATGGATGAAAGTAACTGGGATTAAGACTGTTCACGATAAATCCTGCATTGCTTCTGCTCCTGTATGCATGTTTGTTGTTGTTTTTGTTTTTTTATTGCATTGTTGCTACATGTGTCTCACTCTATCATGGTCTAGATTCTATGTAGGAGCCCAGTCTGTCGTTTTCATCATAAAACCTGCTGAGGCATCCTGAGGAATGAAGCAAAACCATTTGCACAAGTTAAAACTAGCTTAGCTTGCATGTTGCTGTTGACTTCTATCTTAGCAACCACAACCTTGACGAGTAAAACAAGGAACAACTAGAGCTTGTGAGCTTTAGGCTAACAGACAAGGGCCCTAAGAGATTTACACACCTTTATCCAAGCGATCGCTGCAGACTCTGACTTGATCCGACTCACCTCCTTTTGATCCCAACAAGAGGTCAATAAGCCACTTTTCTTGACATCTCATAAAGTTCTCAGTTTGTTCTATCTTTCATTGACTTAACTAAGCAGCCTGAAGTAATCTGTAATAGTTTCATCCTTTAAATCACTGCAGTATACATGTACAATATTTTCAACAGGGGTTTGGTCCTCAAGAGCTACGATCCTGCAGCTCCTAAACGCAACCATTCTCCAGCACAACTCAATAAAAATGGCTTAATTTCCTGAAAGCCCTGTCATTCGGCTCTTCAGAGGCCCGGTAATGAGTCATTCATTCGATTCAGGTGTGTTAGAGAAGGGATGAATCTGAGGCCATGTCCACACGTCGCAGGTATCTCACAAAATTCTCTGATTTGGCCTGTCATCCACACCAAAATGCAGATTTCATCTTTTAGTATTAGTCTGCACCGTCCAACTTTCACCAACACAGTGCAGACTTCCGGTCTGGCCTTTTCAAAATAAAACCGCTTACTGAACACATGAACTCTTTTACATTTACACCAAACCAGATCACGTTGGAGGCATGTTTCCTGTTTGGTGGAAGTGACGCCGTGAGATGGAAGGTTATTCTGATTGGACAGGATTACAGGCGCTTCTAAAGGTTTCATATGCTTATGGATGTGCTTAACAACGCGGTTCTGTGGACATATGTGGATGGATTTGTATTTGGAAAAACGAGGTTGTGTGGACTCATTTTTATTGGCTGGAGGGGGGAAAATATTCGGTTTTAAAAAAGCACGGCTCCTTGTGGACAAGGTCTGAAAGTTGCAGGATAGTAGATCTCAGGGACCAAACCCCTGATCTACAACGAGCTGACATTACATCCCTCTCTTAACAATAGAGAGGGGTGTAATGTCCCAATACAAGCAATCTGGATAATTAGTCAGCATTTTGTTGATGAATCCTTGACATTGGTCAAATATGCTGACGGTGTTACAAACTTGTCCTTGACCCAAAAAAAAAACTCAAATTATCTTCCAACTTCATTTCTAGCCAGCATTTTTAAAAACACTACTTCTCCAAACTTAGCTAAACACTGTTAAATAAGCTTGTGGAGCAGAGTGAGGCTTCTTTTTAACATGTGTCTTAATCAAAAACATTAAAAGCATTTCAGGTCTGTTATGTCGTGATGAGCACCACTAACAACATGCATGTGTTTAAAAAAGCATCAAGCGTGTGCATAAAAAGCTGACTGAAATTCTATAAATAGCACTTTATAGGCAGAGATCATGCAGTTTTTTTTTTTAAAAAAAGCTATGTTTTGTTGGGACTGCTGAGAAACAATGGAGCCCCGAGGCGGCTTCCCTGTTTGAGTCGCTGTTTACAGGGAAAACAGATCCTTTGCATTCAGAGGGAATCACTCTTCCTCTGTTGTGCAGATGGAGACCTCATACGATGCAGAATCGACCGCCGGCCCAACATTAGGAGCCACATATCAACGTGACTCACTGCGTCGTGTTCTACTTTCCGTTAAACACACTGCATCTGGGGATCCTGATGAGAAAACCTTTCAGTCTAGACAGGAGCTATCATGGGAGACCACTCTTGCACGTTCATACGGCACCAAAGTAGAAGGTTCTCTTTTATGTTTTTTATGTTTGTTCTATTTATTTCTTTTTTAAGTCGCCGCGTGCACCTGGCTTCTTTTTCCTGCAGCTTAGACGGAGATGGGGCATGAAAACATGCTTTCAGTCAGAAAGTAAGTTCATTTTCAGCTTGGCTAAACAGTTGTCTGAGAGCCACAGCTGCTACGTGGCAGAAATCCAGCAGAGTCCAGACTGAAAGTCTGGCAGGACAAACAGTGGACAAGAACCTCTTTCTAAAACGAGCTCAGCTCTTTGCAATGAGAACAGAACTTCCTTAACTTAACAATGATGTTTTTAGCTTGATAATCTGTGAACCATTTAAATATGTCAACATTTCACAAACATAACTTTACAAATCCTTTGAGAAATCCCACATTAGAAATACGGGACTTTATTGCTTTACTGTTTTATTCTTTGTTAACTCTTTATTCTACATTTTATGTTAGAATTTGCTCGTTCCAGCAACGTTGGAAAGCTCTGACCCAAATCATGATGCTACCACCGCTGTGTTTCACAGAGGCGGTAATATTTCTAGTGCAGGAGGAGCCCAGTCTCACCAGAAAGTGTGTAATGTCACACCTAGTAGTCCACTGGATTAGGGATTCACTTGTACTTTGTGTTCTCATAAGCCTTTTTAGAAGAACTGAGCCTTTTTAAGGGAACCCTTCGTTATCTGAGGCAGCACTACAGGATAAAACAAGACATGTGATAGGCTGTAGTCCACTTCCTGCATTTGGTGGTGGTGGTGGGTTTTATGTCGACCAGAATTTCCTTCTTAGATGTGTGTGTTATTGATGTGAACCAGACTTTGAGAGCAAACCTTTCTCTAGAACACTAGTGTGTAACTGTTGTGGTTCCTGCTCTGACCTGTGCTGCAGTGGGTGTGCCTGTTTCCCTGGCAATCAAGTCCACACCAGGTTCTCATCGGGAAATCAGCAGCAGCAAGATAAAAGGCCAGCTCAGTTCACCAGTCATCGCCTGATTGTTGTTTCATCTGTGGTAACAGCTCTCGGCCATTGCAGCATTTCTGCTTAAGAATTTAAACTGCTTGTTTCACAACTGTCTGTTCTGTCACCAGTGCATGATTCTTGCCTGCCTGCCTGCCCGTCAACCTGCCTGCCTGGCCACCTACCATTCTGCCCAGGAGAACAATAAACCTGTCCTAGTATCCACATCCAATCTGCACTTGGGTCCTTGTTTGTCCTACACCACAACAGTAACAGTGTTAAACGGTGATTAATAGCTTCGCCTTTAGGTGATCTGTGCATGTTGTTCAGGTTTTTATATCTTGTCATGGAGGTCGCTAAATGAGTTATTTGTAGACTAGAGTCAATAAAAATATGACTGGAATAGAGCAGAAAGATGTTTTTGATGCACAGTCACCAAAACTGAGCTTAGTGAGGATAGTACGTAAACAGGAGTGTAAAAATCTGTAAATATCAGAAAACAAAAAATAAAACGTTGAAAAAAATAGTGTCAAAATGTACAACACAGTTTTGTTGGTTTTCCTTCAGTGTCAGTAATAAATTGTATTTTGTAGTTTTAGTTGGCCTTTTTGATGCTTTTAAATTCATTGTACATTATTTTAGTCTTGTTTTCTGATGGCTGAAGCTGTCCTGAAAGCATGTCAGTATGTTGACTGTAACAAAAGGTTCAGCTTCTACATGGAGTTTTACATTTACGCTCCTCCGCAGGGGTAATATGAATCTAAGGTTGGCCTCTTTGTGTATATGTGTATGTACATGCATTTATATAGGCAAATGTGTATGGGTCTATATGCGTATGCATGCAAATGTGTTTTTTTTTTTTTCTCTTTCCCTTTGTCTTTCTGTCTCTCCTATCCTCTCCAGTCTGGTCCAGGAGTGGAAACTCTGTATTACAAACAATTATGCAAAATAAATAGAGAAATAAAAAGAATCCAGAAAAATTAATGGGATCATTATACCAGTAAAGCTCCTCTTGGCAAAGTAAATTTGCCCAGTAGAACACCATTCAGACTATCATTCTGCTTGCTTAAATGCTAAAAAAAAAAGTTTTACATTTACAAAAAAAATAATATAAAACAAGTGAACCAAAAATAGCAAAAACTAAATAAAGTTTTGGCATTATAGGGCACATTCACATTAGCTTTTTTGATATGAATCTGAGTCTGTTTGCTCAGAAAGTCCGCTTAGTTTGGGGAAATGTGAATGTGCCAAACAAGTTCTGATTCGGGTCAAAGAAGCGGACTCTGTCTGCCTACAAACACAGGCCCATTTCAAGTGGACTAAAGTGGACTACAAAAACTCATTTCCTGCATCTGACGTAGCATTGCATTGTAAGTAAAGACATAGCGATCGCGTTTAGGGTCCTCTGCCTTGTCTGCTGTTCATACTGCGTCCATTGTTGCAGAGTATTTCTGCAGTATACTTGCATACGATACAATAAAAAAAACAAAAAAACAGGGATAGTTTCGTCTCCATTTTTGACTTGCAAGTGGAAGAAACAGTTTTCTTGTCCTCTCTTTCACTAAATTCTAGCACAGCGCCACCTTTGGTGGGAATGGGGATATATTATTCTAATGTTTGGCTCGTTTGACCGAAGTGCAGCGTGAACATGATCTCGGTCTGAATGGATACACCGCCCTACAACTATAAGCCGAGTCCCCAATCGGACCGAGTTGAGCGGACTATCCTGATGTAAATGCACCATTTAGCTTCTTTATGCTCGTTAGCTCACTGTACCTTAAGAGGCAACTTTATGACACCAAACAAAAAGACAAACACCAACTTCATTGTTCCGTCAGTATTTTCTTGTGGTTAACAAATTGTTTGTGTTCCGGCCAATCAATAAGTCAGATTTTCTTCTGCTTTCTTATTGGTCAGTGGTCATTTTGGGAAATGTCGCCCTCTAGCAAACAGCTGTTGGAACTACATGGCATTGCTCAAGAAAGGTTGTTTTACTTCAGTAAAGTGTAAAAACAAACCAGACCAAAGAAAGATTTCTCAGCTTAGTTGAACTGAGTCCCTCCTGGACTTTCCTGCTGTGAGTAATGGGAGTCCATGGATTAATGTAATCAATTCCATCCATTACAAGTTTAGATAACCATGTTGTTTTGTCAACATTAGCGCAAGTGAGCATTACAGCCAAACAAATGATAAATCAGAAGGAAAGTAAATAAGTAAAACATAACCATCATTTTTGTAGTATTTTACAGTCTGTCCCAAACTTTTTAGAGAAACTGACTCAACCTGAGAATCCATTCATGTTTTAGGTCACATTAATTCAGAAATGTAACATCTCTCGACTTGCAAGCACCACTGCGTTCACCTCGTGCTCACCCTGCCAGAGAATCAGGGCAGCACCTACAAGATAAGAAACCCAGCTTGAAGTCCGTAACCACAGACCTTGAAATTAAAATCCTGCATTACCAGGCTTGTCCGTTGGGGGAATCCAAGTATATTCAATCAGTGCAAGAACAGATGGTGCAAAGACGGAATATCAGCACACATCTGCTTTCTAAGAGCCCTCAGCTTACTGGCACTGCCTTTACTGCAAGCAGTTATGGTCCTAAACGTGGCTTTGGGTGAGAACAGCAAGTTGTTTAAAATTCAAGCTCGATTTCTCAAGCAGAGGTGGTTGTTTCTGTACAGAGCATCAATTAAACCATCTCAATCACAAAGTCAAGCCATATCCAGGAGTGGAGTCATCACTCGCTTCCTGGCACCAAATGAGAAACAATTTCATACATGATTTCTTCTCACCAGCTAATGAGCTAGATCCAGAAATTCCCATTTACCCTGATATAGGTCAGGTCTGTCCACTGGGGCATGATGCCATAGTACAATGCTGCATATTCCTCCTCCAGTGCATCCTGTGAGAGATACTCCAGCCCTCATACATAGGACAGTGCAGTTGCATAAAATTATAAAAGCATATTAGAAAAGTCGGTGAAACCAGCTGAGATTTAATGATGTTTAAGCATTTTTTTCTCCCCCATTAACAACTCAGAGAGACTACTTGCTGATGGGGAGTGATGCTCTGAAGGGTTTCAGTCTGCAACTTGTGCTCTGCAATTAATAAAACAAATAAATAAATGCACAAACAAATAAAAGTAAGGTGTACTCACCCAAAACCCCAACAAGAAAAAGTTTCAGCACGGCGAGCTCATGTGTATCCATCACGCTGCGAGAAACCACGTCGGACAGTGAATGAAACCTTCAGCTGCAGCTCCGGCAAAATCTGCGCTTCAATCGAACCATAGTTGAAATAAAAAAATTTATCCCAAATGTGCGCGTTTGGTCATGCTGTCACGAGACACGGTGGCGCGTGCAGAGAGGAGACAGGAGGGGAAATCAGAAAACAGATAAGTAAACAGAAAATGAAGAGGAGTCGGATCCCAGGAGGTCGACTTGGACTCGGAGCGGGTCTCTGCTTCTCTGAGCCGTCAGAGGCTCCGGAGGACCGCTCCATCCTGCATCCTCCGCGGGGGGAGGGGGGGAGGATGATGGCGCTGGGGGTCCTCCATGCCAAGCATGATGGATCCTACACTGTTAACACTCTGCAGATGTGTTACAGATGCATGCAGAAGAAAAAATAACAGTTTAACAGGACAAATATAAAATAAGACTCATTGTAGTTTCATATTAGAAAACATACTTTAATCAAAATGTTTTATCAAGTTAGCATAAATTTATTTAAGATTATTACAATTTTAAAGTAATAAACGCGTAATAAACTAATTTAAACAATAAAATTGTTGCCCAATTTAAATATAAATGTATTGATTTAATGATCTACAAAAATGTTCTTGGAGCCAAACTTCTGATGTTCTTCCATGAAACAACACTGACCTCATCTGGTTTGTTTTTCACATAACATCTCCTTCATTCAGCACATTAAAGTTATGCAACAGCAGAGCATTTCAACTCAATAAAGAACCAGTTGTGCCTTCATGTCAGCAGCTGATCCCACTAAAACAAGAAAAACTAAAACCAGTAAGAACAACAGAAAGAGAGAAAGTGAGGGGTGGTGTCCCGAGCCCACGCTGTACGGTCGTAAAATCTCTGTTCTGGTATTTTATGGTCCTGAAAATATGAAACGTCATGAATCCGAAATGGAGGATGGAAACGTGCCAACGTGCCATCTGGAATATCTGTTCAGGCTCCTTAATCTTCGGGGGGGGACTGCGATAGATAATGTTCAGATTTAACCATGTGGATTTTTATGAACTCACTCTGTCTGTGGACACTGGGAGGAATGGTGATCCCATCCCTCCTTTCTTTAAAGGTATCCCTAAAAAAGTCCAAGCTTTTCAGGTTTGTCTTTCCTGCACAACACCTAGTTATAATCATTTAACTGGTGAGGACGTCAACAGGGGGGATTTAAATGACCACTACTGTTATTTCTGACTGGTATAAAAAAGCAGGGCCATGTAGCTGAAACCAGTAAACATGATGAGAGACTGTTGTCTCCTCTATCATACAGAATTTATTCATCTGGAGGCTCATTAAGTCACTGCTCAGCACTGAGGGAATGTTTTGTTCTCCAGCTCTGTAACTCTTTGTGATCACGGGGATAAAAATAAATGTGGTTTTTTTTTTTTTGTTTGTTTTTTTTAGAATAATAAGAAATAATATAAAGACGCCTCCATGCAGAAGGCTTTTTTCCCCTCTATTATACAAGAAGTTTTATCTTCTCGTGCTGAGTGGCTTTCCTCTGATACAGAGCACAGTTTCCTTTCCAACTTTCTCCGGGTTTGTGTGAAAGTAGTTGTGTTTTGTAGGAGAGGAAGTATCTGTTCTTAGTCTCTTGCTTATTTGGCAGAACAACAAACGTCGACTGTAGAAACCCTGATTTTATCTTCTGTCTCATGATCCTGTTTCATTTCTAACCATTTCTGTATCATTCAATTCAACAGTTTTAAAGAAATGGTCATTAAAAATGCTGAAACTGGTTTTATCTGGGAGTATTTTCTGTCTCTGATTGATTAAAACATGTTTGTGGTGATAAAAGGTTAAACCCACGAAGAAATCGGTGAATTTGATCAGTGAGTTCTTATTTAAAATGTTGTAAAATTCAGAAAATGAGATTCAGACGCCTCCGATCTCCATCATGACGTCTTTCCTATTTCATCTTCACTCGTTTTTTCATCACTTTCTTTTATACCTCCTTCCTTCTCTTCCTTCATTCATCCATCCTTCTCTCTCCTTTGCTTTACCTATCCATCCTACCCCTCCCTCATCTACCTTTCTATCATGTCTCTTTATCTCCTACCCAACATCCTCTCAACTCTTCTCATCCATTCTTCCCTCTTTTCCATCATCTATCGTTCTGATCCCAAGCCCTCATTTATCCATCAATCCGTCATCTTTTCTCCCTCCACTTAATCACCAGTCCTCCATCTCCCTCATCTACCATCTATATTCCCTCTTTTTCCCACAAATGTTAGTCCTTCTCTCCCTTATGCACCATCCATCCATCCATCTACCCACCCATCCATCCATTATCCATCCATCCATCATGCATCCATCCACCCATCCATCATGCATCCATCCATCCATCCATCATGCATCCATCCATCATCCATAATACATCCATCCATCCATCATGCATCCATCCACCCATCCATCATGCATCCATCCATCCATCCATCATGCATCCATCCATCATGCATCCATCCATCCATCCATCATCCATCCATCCATCCATCCATCATCCATCCATCATCCATCCATCATCCATCTATCCGTCAATCTATCATCCATCCATCATGCATACATCCATCCATCCACCCACCCATCCATCCATCCATTATCCATCTATCCGTCAATCTATCATCAATCTATCATCCATAATACATCCATCCATCCCTCATGCATCCATCTACCCATCCATCATGCATCCATCCATCCATCCATTATCCATCTATCTGTCAATCTATCATCCATCCATCATCCATAATACATCCATCCATCCATCATGCATCCATCCATACATCCATCCACCATGCATCCATCCATCTATCCTCACCCTTGTCTCTCTCTTCACTCACCTATACATCCTTCCCTACTCTTATCTATTTTTCCATTCTCACCATCCCTCAGTATTCCATTATTTCATCATCCATTCTTCCAACCTCCCCCTTTTATCCCTCCTTTCCCTTCATTAAACATCCTCCCATTCCTCCTCACCTCTCCTGCCTCCCTCTTCCTCACTCATCCATCTTTACTTCTTTAATCTATCCTTCTTTTAAACCCCACCCTTCCACCGTCCTCCGTCCATCATCCATCTATTCTTCTTCCTCTTCAGCCTTAATGTTGCTTCAGCTTCTCTTTGCTCAGCAGTTTTCTGTTACACACTTTAAAGACTGATTTTATCGCTTCGTTGAATAAAAGAAACTTAATTTTATTTTCTCTTCTGTTGTCACTGAAGCCATCAGAAAATATTATAGATTATAGTCAAGCTCTTTGTTTTGTTGTTTTTTTTCCCACTTAAATCAACGTTCACTTTAGCAAAATAACTGAACTGACTGGTTACCGTCAAGCTTACTCATTTCTCCCAAACATGATATCTTTCCATTGTTGTCCACTTACTCTCCATTGTTGTCTGTCACTTTCTCAGTAATGTTTCCTGCATTCCAGTGGAAAAATAACAGCGTCCGTAGAGGAAGAGGGTGCTGTTCTCCCTACAGAAGCTGAGCCAACACTGATACAGATCTGCAGGTGCTGGAGGTGGAAAGCCAGAAAAATAGATTTATTTTAGTGAAATGAAACAAAATGTTGTGATTAATACTTTGTAAATTATTATATTTAATGATTAAAAGTCTTTTTTTAAAAGAATCTTCAATTAATATGATGCTTTGTTTTGAATAAATACATTTGTAATACATTACTTTGTATTTATAACAAATGAGTATATCTGTATTTACTTGAGTTGACTCAAAACAATTTAATTTCTCATGTAAGAAAGTAAAAAGATAAATCAGATTATAATGTAGAGAAAGTTTATTTTTTCATTAATCTCCAAAATCCTGGGGAATTTAAATACATTAATATTTATTAAAAATATCTACAATTGTTTAAGTTAAATGACTTATCTTAAATAAGATTTTTTTTAAAATACAGATTCATTTTTATTAAATTATTTTAGTCCATGAGTATAAATCAAAAGTTATGTTTTTACGCTACACATTTTTTATTAGAATGGCTAAATCTAAAAAATAGATTTATAGATACATCTATTCCTTTTTTATTCAAGCAAGCTGATTTATCAATAATAAATGAGTCAAATGTATTAAGACTAATAATGCTTATTTATGCACCTTGAATTATTTTATTATTTTACAATCGAGCCATTATAAGGATAAATCAAACAATTATCACAAGGAAGAGAAATGTATTTCTTCTTTCTAATGAAACAGTTGCCATATTTCACGTTTAGGCTGTTATTAAACTGTAAATTATCATTTTAGCAGCCGGTTAACAAATTAACCCCACAAAAAAAAAAAAAAACTCATAGTGGTTATAGAAAGGAAAACACTGGGAAGAAGTCCGGAAGGAAACGGACAAGGGGGTGAAACTTCCAGAAAAGGGAACGCGGCCAGCTGTGATCACCTGGCCCTGAGTCGCCGCGCGCTCACCTGTCTGTCACGGGAGGTGTTGAACTTTAACCCACCATGACTTTGATCTTCGTGGATACGTGTCAGGCTCTCATGAGCTTTGCAGCGAATCCCACGCTGCATTTTTAGGATGCTCCGGGCCGGAACCCTGCAGGCTGAGTGGACCAGTTAAAGTAGGATGTCAACAAGTGACGCAGCAGAGCTGAAGCTCAGAGCTGCAGGAGGAGAGACGCCTCCATGTCGAGCCCCGAGACCCACACGGAATCCAGCTGCAAAGTAGGTGAAAAAAAACACATTAAAGTTCACTTTACCTTTTAGTTTCTTACTAATATGCTATGCCTATGCTTTTTAGTATTCTTTAATATGACGCTGAGCCATATTTCTGCCTCTGTGTGCCTTTTACTCGCGTTGTCATGAAGCGAAAGGAACCTTCACGCCAAATCGCGTTTAAATTTCCGCGCATTTAACGATTTTACGCTTCTCTGAAAATATTTGCGTGTCTTCTACACAAATTAAAACGCAAATCAATTATTTATAATATTTCTTTCAATTCGGCATTGATGTGGTGTCGTTATTTTCCTATGTATATGTTTGTCACTGCTGAAAATTACCCCCACCGTATGCCTTGCATTTGACAGCTTATCACGGCGGGTTTAACTTTTGAAATAATGCTTACATTTAACTTGTGTCTGAGTTATAAGATATCTTGACGAATATTGGTACCATCGGATATCATATTTCAAGAAAGGGTTAACAAACGTTAGTTATTACAAGTTACTAGAATTTTTTACTACGTTTTACTTGGAGTTCTTCTTCTTCTAACTTAAAAATGTGACGCAGCCTCCAAAACTCCAAAGGCTGAGACGGTATGCATTCACAAAAGTGATGCTTTTCGTGGTTGAGTGTGTGTTAGTGAGTGTTTACCATACATTTGACTAGATAACAGCTTGGTGATGCTGGTTCGTGTTCAGTGTTGCAGCAGACGAGCTGATACATGCAAAGCCAACTCTGCAAGCAGCCATATAAACCCAAAGATATTGTTTGTGCATATATATGCTCCAAACTGTGTTTATTCTGTGCAATCCTCCAGCTAATTCCCCTTAAACCTGCCAATGTATACCTGCCTATAGGTTGCAAGACAAACAGCTCTTTGAGAACCTGGCTTGCAGTGAAGGTGTGGCTGCAGAAGAACAAGTCTCACTTTGTCCTGGCTACCTTTTGTTAAGACTCACACAGACTATGCTAAGTTATTACACTCCCTTTGACTGTAACTTTTAAAAAAGGGAGTTTATGATGTAAATCATTTGCAGAAATTGGAACATTGCACATGTTTGTCAGCGCTGAGCTCACACCCACTCTTTAATTCAGGCTGAATCCTTGTGGTTATGTAAGTGCTAGTTGGCAGATTGGGCACACACCCACAGCAAGGCTGACCTCAAGTATAAAAGAACACAGCATTAACCACGTTTTAGCTGCATAACGCTGCAGCCCAAAGAGGCTCTCAGAAATAACAATTAGTCATCAGCTCTGCAAACCATCAAAACAAAGAAAGCCTCAGGTCAGTCATGATAAGTTGCTTGTTTAAACATCAGCTGAGCTTCTTGATTTTTTATTGTAAACTCCCTGTATAAATTTGATTTATATTGATTGAAGCTCTGAATTTTAATCGTCAAATTAGGTAAAGCTCTATGGCTAAGTAGAGCAGAGAAATCAGATGATTAGTACACGTATCTTCAAAGTAGAGATGATGCATTCAAAGTTAATCAGAATTATTCAAACATTTTTCCAATACTCCACCCTGAGCAGATGTTTAGTGTTTGCTAACACCATGTTGTTAGCATTGTCATGTGCACATGTTGTTACTATTCTGTTTTATTTCTGTTTTCCAGAAATACAGTTGTGTTGTAAGCATTGTCCATGAATCTGTATCCTGTACTAGTTCGCAATCCTGTGCTGATAGTTTTTCTTGATGAGACTGTTAACTATGGTGGCTGACAGGTGGAAATGTGCTTCATACACAAAAGCATGCTGCATACACAAACAGAAATGCTAACACAAAAAGCTGCAAGTACGCAGGAGTGCTGCAGAAACAGAAAAGTGTAGCATATACAGACACTCGATGCAAAAACAGAAATGTGCTGCAAAAACAGAAATGGGCTGCAAATACAGAAACGTTATGTAGACTTGTGAACTAATCCTTGTTCTCATAGATCTTCTGGCATTTTGGAAATGATAGAAATTCATTTTGTTTTCTTTTAGTTGACTTGAAACAACAAAGTGATGAAACAACAAAGTGTGTTCAGTGACAGGCTTCTTCAGGTCTGCTGTAAGACTGAAAGATACACAAGGTCATTCCTGCCAGCAGCCATCAGCCTCCGGAACAAGACCTCCTCTAGTTAATTATTATATACTACAATGTTGAATTTCCCTTTGGGGATTAATAAAGTATTTGTCATTCATTTTCATTCATTTCACTGAAGAAATGGCTAAATTGATCATTTACTTCTATTAAAGTGGTAATTTCAAGATAAAACACAGCATTATAATATCAATAATGATTAAATTAAACAATTTTTTTTCAGTTCTTATAGAACATTAAATTTACTAAATAAGTTTTTCTATTAGTTTATTTTTGTTTTCTTAAAAAATGATGCTCCATATTATTTCTTACACTATTTCTTACATTTTTTAATTTTATCTTTAGGCTGGAACAAAAATTAAAATAGGAACAGAATTTGACATGTGTCCGAGTTTTTAGAAAGCACAACAAATCCATTGATTCTCACCATTGACATCGACTCAGCAGCTTAAATGACTGCTGAGAGCTGCTGTGCAGTGGGGACTATAAGGTGGGCAGTGAAATTTTCAATTTGACAGAATGATCAAAGCATAGGTGACCTTTTAGCACCCTATCATTATCATTTCAGCACTGTAATTGCAGACTTTCCCACACACAGTGCTTTCAGAGTGATCCTATGATCAGGGAGGAAAAGAGCCTGTAGAGTCTAATCGTCATATATAATTATACTTTATAATTCCCCTGTGAGGATACACTATATTTCCATTAAACTTCATTTTATTAAAGATTGGATACTCCAAGATGAGGACATGGAAGATCCTAAATTGATTTCCTGTATGTTATAAAAAAAAAAGTCAGAGCTTGGACAAGTGGAAGTGAAGCAGGTGGGCAATTTTTAGCAGATAATAACTGTAGTACTGCAACACTTTTGTTATAGAGACCATGGAAACGTGGACTAGTGGACGCAATCGCAGAGATGGAAGGCAGGGAAGTAGAGGTGGTGCCAAGAATATTCTTCAATAAATAGAACTGGACACAAAAAGCAGCTTACCTACACAATGAACAAGTAACTCAAAAACTGCAACTGAGGGGTATAAATACACACAAGAATAGAGCTAGACACAGGTGAAATGGATGAACTAAATGAACCCAGGTGAACTGATGAACAGAGACAAGGCTAAACAGGAAAAACTACTAAATAAAAGAGGAAACCAGAACTGAGAAAACACATAAAACCACGACCCCACAACAACTTTGGCTTTTATAAGGTCGGGAGATATCTGCTAAAAATGGCAAATGTAAGAAATCACATTAATGTCTTGGAAACAACAGTTGAAGCACCCGCCGAACAGAAGATTATCATCTCAGAAAGCAATTTACAAACTGGAACATTTATTGTGGATTTTGGTCCGTATTCCTCACATTCAAGCACCCGACTTGAAGAAACACAAACATCTGGTGAACAAAATCAAAATAAAGATAAATTATTAATGGGAGATGTTATTCAAGTATTTCCACATCTTAAAAGCGAGTTTGCATACTGAATAGCTTAGAAGAGATGACCTATCCGATAGCTCAGATCTTTACACAATCGTTACGTTTATATGGGAGTTTTAATTCCTGTTTAATTCCGAATAAAAGCTAATTCAGCTTTAAACAGATAAAAAACGACCATGTAAACACTTAATTCCTAATGCAAATTTCTATTCAGAATTAAACTTAATTCCAACCTAAGTGGCTGGTTTATTCGCATTTTAATTCCGAACTATTTAATTTCTCTGTCATATAAACCTTAATTCCGCTCTAAGTTAATTTCAGTCGTTCTGCGCATGCTTGTTACCTTGTCCTGTCCCGATGACGCGCGTTGTTTTGCCTCCCGTGTTCGGTGGTCTATCTTTCTTCTCCTTCTCAGTTGCTGCAAAAAGTGAAGTAGTGTGCTCTTGTTGAGCTGGTACTTCAAATTTATGATAAAACTAGCTGTGAAACCGGTACTTATGTAGCTTTTACAAGTTACGACTGAAAAGACGGGAAGCAGGGAGCCAACCTTGTTTATTTCCGGTATACGTCATACGTCACATGCACCCTCTGTCCAATCAGAACCTTCCCAACCCGCCGCTCTAAAGAGGAATTAAGTGAAGACGTGTTTCACATAAACCTTCATTCAGAATTATTATTTTCATGTAAACTTGTATGAGAATACGTTTATTCCGAATGATTTCATTCCAAATTAAAAAACATGACGTAACTGTACACAATATGCAAGAACAATTTATCCGTCAGTTCATTTCCCAGAAATCTGAAACTATCTGATGCTTCAGACAAGCTTCTACATGACCAGGAAGATGAAATCATGGAAAAACTTGGAAGTTTATAACTTCTGCATATGTGGATGGGTTGGATTAAGACATTCCATGTCATTTTGTTGTTTTTATGGTGTTATTGCTCCGTGGTTTTGGTGTAAACAAACGATCTGCTCTGTCGCTCTATTGTAGTTTAAATGGTCCTAATCATAAAGTTTGCTGGGACATCCTGGTAAAAGAAAAAAATTACATTATTTACAGTTTCAGGCTTAGCAACAATAATCCTCACAAGTACAATAAGAAAACCATTACAGCCTGTATCACCCCCATAAGCTTTCATTTAGCTGCAGCATAGCAGAGGCTAACAGAAAAAGACCCAACCAGCTGAAGTAAAAATATTTCCAAACCAATTAACCCAGTGAATTCTGCAAACTCCATACCTTCACCACTTCATGATCCACAGGACCAGTAAGGCAGACGTGACATCACATTAAGCTGAGTCACTTTCAAGCAGGACTTTCATGCTTTGTTGTAGAATTTGGAGTAGAGATACAACATTACAATTCAGACATGTTTTATCTACACAGATACCCAGACTGAAGCCAAAGTCTGTAACGTAATGTTACTTCTGAATCTTGTGTCACCATAACTTCATTAGATTGTCCTCCAAACAACAACAATGAAAGCAATTTTATTGCTTGTGTAATATCAGGATTTCATTTTAATGGTTCGAACGATGCTTCGGATGTTTTTATTTACAACAAGTGTGCTACTGCAGACACATTTTTCTCTTGCTTTGGTTCTTTTTTAATATTCAAAAATGCAACTTTACAGTTAACTGACAATACCTCTTCTAATTTTATTAATTAGATATATTAGAAATAAATTAATTACGAATTCTACCAAGTAGTTTGTTCTTGTGACTACTTAATAAGTTGTGACATGCTAAAAAAGAAACAGAATTCTATAAAGAAAAAGGTGCATTGATGACATGATTATATAAGTAATGATAATAAATAAAATTAATTTTATTTTAACGACACCCAAAAGTGCTTTTCAGCAAAAGAACAAATTTTTTTTAAAAATTCTTAGGATTCATTTACACATGAAAAAATCTCATATCAATAAAATCATTAAATGACTGACAAGATGTGTGTTAGTGAGACTTTTTTAACAATCTCAGGTCAGACCAATCTTGGATGTAAATAAATAAAATAAACCATAAACAATATATCAATATAGCAATAATTGGGAAAAAAATGTAAATAAAAATCCTATAGACTAGTATAATAAATCAAACCAACTACCTTTATGTGGAAAGCATTTTTTATACAAAAAAATGTGCACAAAATGCTTTATACACTGCTTTAAAAATTCATTAATAATGCACAGCATGTAAACGTCCAAATTAGGTCATTAATAAAAAAATTGGGAAAACAAAAAATAAAACCAGATCTAATATGTAACACGAGGAGCTAAATCAATAGTAAAATGCCAATTATGAATATTGTTGAACTTCAATTAAACTATTGCTACTACTATGAGTACATCTGTATATACTCACTGGAAACAACTAAAAAATGTTGCAACCACAACGTTTAATTCTGGAGGTCACCAGTAAGGGGTAGTACACAGCATATGGACTCTGAAAAAGTGAAAAGGCTTATTTACCAATCTCTTGCTAACTTTTAAAGACTGCTTGTCGCTGTTCAACAGTAGGAAAAGGTGCAACAGCTGCTGGTAGTTGCGAACAAGGCCTGAGAGGCGCTCTGATCTGGTGTTTGTGCTCTTCTTCACAGGATTGCCTCAAGCGGTGAAGTCAATATTGCAACTCGCACACGCAACACGTTACTTCGCATCAATGCCAGTGGCCAACATGCCAAACGTGCTGAGAACGTGTGGCTGCAATGATATGCACACAGATGCGTCGCTCACAGAAAGTATATCGCAGCCTTTTGTATTAAACTTTGCTTGTCTGCTCTCCGGTCCTCAGGAAGGCTGTTTCACAGGCAAGGACCGTAAAAATTAAAAGACGCTTAGATCCTTAGTCTCTACTTTAGGACTGAGTAAGGCGACATTCAGACTGCAGGGCATTATGCTCATTTCCGATTTTTTGTGAATTCTATTTTTTGAGAGTTCGTTACCATTTCCATTAAATGCTACGTGTATGTGATACCCTGTATGAACCTCGTGGACACCAAAGTGTCCTGCATGCGTAGAAGAAACAACAACGTGACTGTTAGCACGTCGTCATGTGTGCTGAAGTTAACATGAATGGTAGGGGTAGAGAATCCTGTTGAAAAACTCAAATATTGGAATTTTTTGCTTCACAATTTTAAATGAGACTTTTTTTCTCAAATAAATAAAAGCAAATCCATTATCAAATTTTTTCATTTTTACCATTTCTATTATTTTTTTTACTTGTCTTCTTTGGCATTATAGCAGCAGAATGATGGTCTGGCTACTGTGTTGTTCTTTCCTAAGTGAAAATAAGAAAAATGATGAGCAAAAATGTTTTTTACATTTTTTTTGTTTGTTTTTAGTCAACAAAAAATCAGCAATATCAAAAAATCACGAGAATCACAATTTGAATCGATGCCCAATAAAATTGTAATAGAATTAAATTGGGACGAAATCATATTGTTACAGCCCTAATGGATGGTAACAGCAGAGTGTATCTTGCTATTTTAAAGTTGTTGTCCAATTTGGAACCAGTACACTTGCCATGGCATAGTATTTAAGAAAATTAAAAAGGAGAGTCAGAATTTTGGCCATGGCATCTTGTGGAGAAGTGGCATCAAAATCTGGACAGAGAAAGGTACGAAGTCGCAGCCAGGAATCGTGGGAGATCGACATGAGCGCCTTTACTGATAAGGAGTTTATTCATAACTGACGTCTAGGTTGGATTAATTCCGCTTAGCTGTTCAGACTGAAGTCGCGTTACAAAAGATAAGACACATATCGGATTTAGGACCACAAATCCAAGTGGCCGGGTTGCATTTGAAAAGTATTGAATTTGTGTCATTCAGACTGTTATAAAAAGATCCGATACAGATCACATGGGGGCAAAAAACTAAATTTGGATGACTTCAGCCTGCAGTCTGAACGTAGCTTAAAGAGACCAGTCTCTGGTGATCTGAGACCTTACAAACTAAAAGCAAGTTGGATAAATACTTTGGACTAAAAGCCTTTTACCGCTTTAAAACCTAATAGTGATTAAAAATTAGTCTGGAAGCCATTGTAGAGCTTTTAAACTCAAGATAATCCAATGTTGCTTTCTCGTCTTCATCTGAGGAAGAGAAGCAGAGTTTTGAGTTTAATAATAATAAAATGTAGCATTTATAATATGAAGAAGAGCTCTTTGTGATCCATCATAAAACCACACCAGGTCAGCCTCTTATACAACGTGGATCATTTCAGTTTTACAAGCTTTTAATATTCCTGTGATGTGATAAGATTTTCTTTTGCTGCCTCTGGGAAATTATGGCAGATAAATACACTGAAGGTGTGTTATTCTTGGCACAGCTTAGGAACATGCAGATCTGCTGCCTTCCCTCCCTCTTCACGTTTCTGCTTCCCTCTCACATCTAGTCACGGCAGGTTTTCAATGCTTTAATGAGACCAATGAGTCGCCCCTGAAGGCAAGGTGGGATGCTGAGAGCTACAGCACTGTCTGATTGTCCCTGGTAATATAAAAAATATCACCATGTGAGCCAAATTTTTCACACCTACCTCCTCTGAACTCCCGTTTTCCCCCTGAAAAAAAGAAATGAGTGAATGTGAACCATGCTGTTGGAGATAATCTTTCTATTTACTGAACAAAGGTTGCGCTGACAACGACACAGCGGTTTGTCTTTGTTCAGCCATCATCGTGATGAGTTTTTGGCACAGCGTAGGTTCAGCGGTAAATGTGCATGTCTTGGTGACTGTATTCGTGGGTGTGTGAGCTGTGTCCTCTGCTTGTAAGAGAAAGTGTTGAACGTTACATAATCCATCTTATCGGAGCAGCGCTGTTGCTGCGATAAGACGACAGAAGAATAAATGTTTGTTTGGTTTTTCTTCGGGCTCAGCTCTCTGCCTGGTTACACACTGTAGCGATTACATTACAGCAGAGGGAGATAGCTCCGTTGTAAGCCGTTAAGTGTGTTGCATTAAACATAAAGACACTATGTAGATCCTGTAAATCATTAATTGATGATGAAGAATGAAGAACGAGGAAACATCTATTTAGTCAGGACACTAGTCAATCATTTATTTGATATTTTATATTTTATATTTTAAAGAGCATATTTCAAGTCAGAGTCCCTCTTAAATCAGTATGTAGAAAAATACTGTAGAAACTGATGTTGCATAAAAACACACTTATAATCCACTATTTGGGCTCTTGGAGTAGTTTTGTAAGAATTTTACTACTAAATCTAAAACCAGAAGACAGGAAGTGACGTAGAGAGAGGGTGACCGGCGTTGTGCCAGAAAAAGTAAGAGGGTCTTGGCTGCTGCCTGGAGAATGAGGTGGGGCTGGATATTGGGCAGGGTTGGACGTCCTCAACATTTTGATTGGATTAACCCTAACCCTAACTGTAACCCTAACCCACGCCCATTTGACATCCAACCCCACCCGATATCCATCTCAGCCCCATTCTCCAGGCTGCAGCCGGGGGTTATCCGAAAAAGCACCCCGACCATGAAAAGCAGCCCCTCGCATTGGGCACAGTAACAGCATCTCATGTCTGAATCACCAACAGAATGAGTTTCCTATGATGAGTTAGGGAATAGTGTGTACATTCGGACACAGCACATGTATCCCTGCTCCAACACACCTGACTCAAACTAATCAGTCATTGTGCAGAACTTCATTAGCTGTTGGATCCTTTTACTGGATGCCAGGTGTGTTGGAGCAGGAATACATGTAAAACTTGCAGGACAGCGGCTTTCAAGGAATGACTTTGGAGACCGCTGTTTTAACATCGGCAGCAGTTGAAGGAACTGGATAGACTGCAGTTCTGCGGGTTTTGTTTAAACGTTTTTAAATCATTGTTTTCCTTCAGGTATTTCTCTTATTTATTATCAGCTGCAGGGAACGTTGTGGAATTTGGTCATGGTTCATAAACCCAACCTCAACCAGCGTTTACTTCTCAGCGGCTGGCTGCAGATAAGATCGTTTTCTGATTTCATCTTCAATGTTCTCAGATTGCAGATGCAGATTGTTTCGCATGATGATAAAGCAGCTTCGCAGATGTAATCCTTTTTCAACAGAAATACAGAAACAAACTGGTTTCTTTTCACTGTAAAACCTCAAAGGAACCAATTAGACTTTATGTATTAATGTTTTCATGCAGAACTAAATGTAGGATAAAAAAAATATATAAAAACAATCAAAAACACTAAAAGCACCGTCATCGTAATGTACTAAAACTACATTAAAGACCCATGTGGGAGAATTACTCCCATCTAGTGGGACGCTAGTTGAATGCAAACATCAAAGGACTGCCCTTTAGCACCTCGCTGCTTGAGAACGTTATTACCGCTACCGAAGCTGCAGAGAGTCTTAAGTGTGAAAACGTCAACATCTTGCACAAGTTACATCGTCACGTCAGGTGATGATGTACAGAACGATACAGAACTCTGTTTTGTTATGGATGCCGATAAGGTACAACAGTGTTAGTTTTAGTGTTCCTACTCCAACAGACCTGATTCTGTTAATTAAACTTCCTCATCAAGTTTTGTTGCAAGCCTGTTGACAAGCCATTCATTTCATTCACATGTGTTAAAGTAGAGTTGCCTGTAAAGATTCGGGATGGCGGTATTTGAGGACCAGGATTGGGAAACACATGGCTACAAGCACGGCCTCCATGTATTTAGTACCAAGCTACCGCTAACAGCTAATGTCCCTGTGTGACTAGAGGGAGGAGACCACCCCCCCACCCCCTTTGAAATCAGTTAAAATAAATTATGAAACACAAGGAAAAACTCTGGAGAAACACAGCTGAAAGAAGCGTACGGTGGTCTGCTGTGACTTCTGTAAAGAGTAACTACATACTGTTGGAATGGAGCTTTTCCACTTTAGGCTAACTAACAAATTAGCATCTCTGCTATTTTATACAGCAAGTTTGTATTATGATTATTATCTCTGTTTTGCTCTGTACAGCACTTTGGTCGACTGTGGTTGTGTTAAAAGTGCTATATAAATAAAGTTGCAAGTTACAGTAAATGATCTGACTCAAACTGAAGAATAAAGTAGGGGCTGGACTACCTGCCCTGTTTCTAACATAACACCAAGATAAACTTCACTGTTGGATGGAATAAACATACCTGTCCAGTAGAAAGCTGCAACTTCCGCCTCAGCTTTGAAGTTCCTCTCCCTCTATCTGGGAAACGCTACACTGATGTAGAATCTCCTTTTCTCCTCGTCATTGTCTTTCTTTTCTTGGCTATTTTTCCTCCCTCTTGCAGGGCAAAGAGTACAGATGGTCCTCCATTTCAATGGAAAACAGCAAGTTGAATGGTCCACAATATAAGTTAAAACCAAGGGTTTCATTTTAGAGACGTACAATAATTAAATCTCAGATATCAGCCATCCCACCAATATAATTAACCATTACAAAAAGAGAACAGAATCCAAATCTGTTTTTGCAATGATTTTTGCGGGTTGTCTTAGTTCTGGTTTCCCGTCCTATTTCGTAGTTTTCCTTGTGTTTCCCGTTTAGCCTCGTTTTCTGTTAGTTAGTTCACCTGGGTTTAGTTAGCTCATCCATTACACCTGTGTCTTGTTATGTTCCCTGTGTGTTTATGCCTCTCAGTTTCAGTTAGTACTTGCTGTTTCATTGTGTTTGTTGCTCTTCCTCATGGTCTGGTAATTTATTAAAGTAATATTCTTGGCACTTCCTTGGCCTTCCTGCCTCTCCGTCGCTGCAATTGAGTCCACATCTCTACATCTCCACACTGTCAGGAAAGTTTTAAGGCGTATAGCAAGGCTATTTAACTCGGTCCCACAGCTCTGCAGGTTTTCAGCATGTCCCTGCAAAAGCATAGCTGAGTCAAATTAACGAGTTAATGTGCCGAACTTGATTGGCTGTAGGATTGCAGCTGCCATGGGACTGAATTGAGTAGCCCTGTAGTATAAGGATTACTGGCCTTCATTACAAATAATTGTCATGATTCAATTTGACATGTTGTACATAACACAAGTATTTTTTATGCAGCACAAGGAGTGAATTTTCCATCATCATTCAGTTTTTTTTCACATTTTCCAACAGGCTAACATTAGCATGCAGAATGATGCTGTATTTTCATTCTACATCGTCTTTGCATATCAGTGTTGGTTGGAAATACTGATATCAGTTATCAGCCTCATTTCCTGAAAGCTGTCAGAGGTCATCTGATGTTTGGACAGTTCCTCTAAAGATTCAAATAAAAAATTTTATTTATTTATTTGTTTTATTGTTAATGGCCCTTTAAGCCACAACCCATGAAAAACAGTAAGAAAGTCCATTTATAAAAAGGAAGTTTTTTTTCTAGTCCTTTAGCAAAATGTAACACAACATGTACAATTTTTGCAGGTTTATTTACCATTTAATACCATGTGTTATGTGAAATTATAGCATAATCTGCTGCTTCCTGGTTTATATTCGAGGGCAGAAAACAAGGATCAGATTGTGTTCAACAGGATTTTGAGCAACATTTTACCATTAAGTGATGCAAAATGTCTCAGAAACTGATTACGTCAGGCTGGGATTTATTAGGAAACAGAATAAAATGACAAAAAATATTTAATGCATGATGTAAGATCTGAAAACAGATTCAGATGGGTAAAAAAAAAAAAAAAACTTAAAAAACTAAAATTATTTCTCTTTTCCTTTTGTTAGGAAATACCAGGATGAAGCATTTCATCGTGTCAGGCCTCAGAGTTACCATGGTGACCGAGCTCCAGCTGAGCAAACACACTCAGGTGAAGCTCACACTCCTCCGACACACAATACCAACATCAAACACTCCAAAATCTGTTCAGCTTCAACATAACAAGACGGAAAGTCATAGAGCTTCAAAGCTAACAGGTTTTAACAACTCAGCTGGTCCAGACATGATTTATTAAACCGCTTAGGTTTTTAATCTTACACTTTGTCATCTCATCCGTTCTGATTATACGTCTGCTTTTGTTCTGTGTGTGCTGAAAGGAGGGAACCCTCAGTCCTTTCTGGCCCATCACTATATGATCTATCTCAGCTGAAGTCCTTGACAAGTTTCTCAGCGAGCAACACAAAATTTTCACATTAGTCCGGATTTACAAAATAGCACAATAATGCTGCTTTTATGTTTGTAAATTTTTTATTGAAGCTGAAGATTTCAGGAAATATAAGCTGTTTGTTTAGATTTATCCAAAGCTTTTGACACAGTAGACACATCACATCATCTTATTCTTCTTCGTCATCTCGGGTTATCTTTCCGTGTCAGCGTTGGTCTTCCAAAGGGTGTACCACAGGGATGGATTCTGGGACCACTGCTGTTTTCAGTATATGTGAACAATGCTACCAGTCATCTCTATGCAGATCATAATAGCATTATTCTTCAGTTATTAAAAATCATGAAACACTTCGTCTGCATTTGAGGTGATGAAGACTCACTGATTAAGGCTCCGAAAAGGCAAAATCCAAATATATATTGTTGTCCAATAGCAGAGGAAACCATCTGATCTTCCAGAGGCTTCAACAATACGCTCAAAAGTCATATTGGTTGTTTTTTAGCAACAAATCCAGTTTTTCCCTGAAAAGAAGAGAATATTTAATAACAGCTACTTTCATACAGGCGATTGGTTATGGAGATCTGTTGTGTTTTTTAATGCCACTGATCGGTATGTTAAGAAACCAGATAAGCCCTGTTGTGCTGAGTGGATATCCACCAGGCTTTCACATTGACTGATTTTCATCTATAAAGCAAAGATGGCCTTTGCACTAATTCTCTTCTGCAATTACTCCTCCTTTATTTGGAATAACCTACAAACTTGTACAAAATTAACTAAACTGGTTTCTCTGGGGGAGTTTGAGTCAATGATAAAGGCCTGAAAATGAAACAACCTTGCTCAATGTGACAACTTTGACGGCCAGAGACAACATGTGCTTAATATTTGCTTTTGAATGTGCTTGACTTGTTTGATATTTTATGTCTCTTTTGTGTGTTTTATGAACTTGTGGGCGTTCTGCTTTCTTGGCTAAATAATTCATGAAAAAGACATTTCTAATCTCAGGTGTTCTCTGGTTAAATGAAGGAAAATGAGTGACAGAAGTGTCGACTTGATCTGTTGCAGTGTTGACATCAGGATCAGACAGACAAAGGAAAGACAAGGTTCCACTTCGTCCTCTTTCAGATGTCCACTTCCCGATTTCTACTGGATCCAGTTTCACCTCCTCCCTCCTCTTTAAACTCTCCAAACCAGAGGGCTCAGACCAGTCAAACCAACATCCCAGGTACCGTGTGTGAAGCCTGAAACAGGACCTATCATGACTCTCGGTAATAAAGCGACTGGTCGTAAAGAAAAGCAGCTTCTGTTGTTTTTCTGTTGGGATCTATTTTAACTTCACACCTAGCAACTCAAAGTGAAAAGCAGGGCAGCTGCTGCTGGGAGCCTGACCCCACATTCTCACAGTTAATGTGTCACAGCTTAACAAATCATCCACCTGCAGGCTGCATCTCTGCACAATAAATTCTTCCTTGTGTCAGCTGTCCAGCATTAAAAACTTGTTGCACTCAGTTCCTCTGTTTTCTGGAGCTTCAATCGTTTCATTTCTGTGCATGAGCGGCATATTTTCCCTTGGTGTGATATCACCCAGACTACGATAAACATGTCACTAAAGGTCACTGATATAAAAGGTTTTATTGGTTTGAGTCAAGGACACGCCTCTGAACCGCCTGCTCTCTATACCTATACCATGACCTTATATGGACATCTTGTACAGCGCGCGAAGGTGTGAGCCGTCTAATATAAAAAATTCAGGAAATGTCTGCTTGATTCCCACGAAGTGTAACTTTAAAGCACGTGCGACACAAACAAAGCTGTTAGAAAAGAGGACAGCGGAGAGGAATGCGGGTATTCCCGTCTGTCGCCATTGCAGTGGAGAGGGATCCACCTGTAATCCCTCAAATGTTTCACACAAAAACATTACAGTATGACAAGGGGGAGGCTGGGTGTGTCTGAGGGCAGAAATTATGCTGCAAGCTGTTTTTAATGTGTTAATGTTTCAGACTTTATCTCACTGACAGAACAAAGTGTGTATATTGTGTTTTTATTATACTTATACTAAACTTTTAGTAAAATAAATACAAAGCAGCATAAGTTTGCATTTCTGTGCCATGAATGTTGTGTAGGAAGACTGATTTCGTGGTTTTTTTTATCCTGTGTTTCCAGTTTGATCAAACAACAGCTGGGTGGGACCAAGAACAGCAGAACCTTCCAGGTAAATCATCATGAAACGAAGCAGAAATCCTGGTTTTCAGTCGAAAGACACAAATAAAACAATCTGCAAACGTGAACATCACGTCTTTCATTCCGTTCCCAGTTTCAGTTGTTTGAAGACTTGCCACATAGTTGTCTGTGAAAAGAACATTGTGGATGATTATTTTAACGGTTAGAGGAGGCAGGGTGTGTGTGTGTGTGTGTGTGTGTGTGTGTGTGTGTGTGTGTGTGTGTGTGTGTGTGTGTGTGTGTGTGTGTGTGTGTGTGTGTGAGTGTTTTCAAAATAACCTGTTTGTCAAGGCTTAAATCCCTTACATAGCTCCACCATGGGAACACCTCAGAAAAGCTTAACACTACTGATGTTTACTTGCTAAAAGAAAACAGATTTTCACATTTCTGTGTGCAGAATTTTCTGTGGTGTAAAAGTAATGGGACCAGTGCAGGTTGATGGACAGTCTACTGGTACAAACAGGCACGTCTAAGCCACAGGTCGCATTCAGATGTCTTTTCAGGAAAATATTCTAACTGGTGACTTTAGCAGGTACATTTAGCTGGAACCGTGTCAAGCCCCATTTTGCCTTCAGAAGTGCTTTAATCCTTGGTTGTTTTTACTTTACAAGATGTTGGAATCATGCCTTAGAAATTTTGCTCCACGTTGACATTTTTTATACTATTTGTCAGGGATAATTCATAGTAATAACATAAATCTCTTAAAGCCTGAATTTATTTCCAGTTATATAAAGTAAAAAGAAATAAAAAGAAATACATTAAAATAGACTTAAGTACAAATAAATATTTAACTTATAAGTAAAGAGAAATAATAAATTATATAAAGATATAAATAGGAATTGATAAGATTAATTTAGTGAAAAGAAATAAAATTGAAAAAAAAACACCAGAAGAAGACAACAGGAGTAACGGAGTTAAACTCAGACCAGATTAAGCAGAAGGCACCAGATTTTAGCTTTTCTAGCTAGTTCCCTTCTGCTATCTGATGGATTAAAAGGCTATAAAAAGAACATAAAAATAAAGCATTAATGTACCAACAAAACCTCCTATTACACGTCCACCCAGCTGAACTGTTGATACAAGGCAGGATGGATCCAAATGTTCGTCTCATTTCCACCTAATTCTGACCCAACCAGCCAAAACGGAGACTCTGGGTGAGTCTGGGTGAATTACAGCCTTGTGTTCTGCTTCAGGTTTGAACAGGTAGGTTCAGAGATGCTGTTTTAACCACTGGTTATAAGTTCCCATTGCCTTTCTAATATCTCCAACCAGTCTGCCCATTCTGGTCTGACTTCTGGCATCAACAAGGTCCAGACAGCTGCTGCTCACCGTATATTCTCTCCATTTCTCTGTAAACCCTGCAGATGGCTGTGTGTGTAAATCCAAGCAGATCAGCTGTTTCTGAAATAATCAACAACCATGTCACGTTCAGCCACGTAAATCCCAGGTCTTCCTCACTCTGATGCTCAGTTTGAACTTTAGCAAGTATAAACGCCATGCGACTGGCTAATCACTTTAAGTCAACAAGTAGCAGTACATAAGACAATGACCAGCGACTGCAATCTAAAATATTCAAATAAAATGTAGATTACTGCTGTTTAACTCATTTAAACTCCACACCACACAGATACCTCCAGTAAATATTCTTATCTTTCAGGTTAATGGGGGACCTTCACCAACAGCTTCCATAAAGACCACCAGCACCTCTTCATCATCAGAGAAGATTCATTTTCCATCCAAAAAAGAAGAAAATCTCATTCCAGTTAAGCATGAAGTGCAGGCTACCAACAAAAGCCATGGTCTCACAAACGGTAACTGCAGACAAGATGAGCAAAATGGCTTCCACATACCTCCATGTGGGTCACAGCAGAGGCGTTTCTCTCGTTCTGTGACTGGAATCAAGAAAGACAAACCAATAAAAGACGCTACAAGCCAAGCGGATCCTGGGAGACAGTCCGACCCATCTTCTGCCATGCTGTCCTCCACTGTGGTCACAGTTCTCGCCCCTCATTGGAGCAGCCGACTTCGCCGGAACAAAAGATTTGATGGAAGTGGGAACTCAGAAACTCAGGGGACTTTACAAGAAGCAGCAAATGCTTCAGCAAAGCACGACCACGGTTTTCAGGACGGCATGGAAAGTGCGCAGAGGAGGGTCCCGTTTCTGGCCACCAGAAGGAATACAGTTGGCTGGTCGGCCAAGAGCGACCCTTCCAGCTTGGACTTTGAATCTAAAAGGAAACTGACTCAGACAGCCTCTTTGGATCCTTCAGCCACCAGTCCTTCTACTGGGTCTGTCCTCTTCCACGATCAAAATGGACAAAGAAGAAATCCCCAAACTCTTCATCAAGGAGGACTGTCGTCTTTAAGCTCAGATCCAACAACCAGCAGTTTGTTTTTGTCTTTTCGAGGATCCAACTCCAACAGCAGGAACTCTAACGCAACCACAGAAACTCCAGCAGTGAGTCCATCACTTCTAAGCAGCTTTTCAAGGGATCGGTTTGGAAATCCGTTCAATAATAACAACCAAGAGAGGCCAAAGCCCCTCCTCTCGCCATCATCCATTTCTTATAAAACACCCGAAACTGGACTGGTTGTCTCCCCAACGTCAACCAGTAACAGAGACAGGAACGTTTCCGACACACTCTTTTTTTCAGCTTCACATGAAAACAGTCCATTCAGCCTGCAGCATCAGACCAGCCTCACATCCTCCAAACACACATTTCAAAGTACAAACCCCTCCTCAGACATCTCCATCACCTCGCCCAGACACTCCCAGTACGATCACTCCACTGCCGGAAAGACTCACTCTCTTCCCAGACGAACCACCCTCACATCCACCTCCTGGTGGAAGAAAGTTTCCCAGGAAGCCGGTTCTCCTCTCATTTTCAAAGACGAGACCAAACCATTCGTAGATCCACCGTTTAACCGGAACAATGACATGACCTCTTTGAGTCTGACTGACAACAAAAGGCCAGCTGGTCAAATTCCCAGTAACTCAGACAACAACAACACAGCCGAGCCGGTTTGCAGAGGTAACATGAACCTCGCTTTGAGGACACTCTCAGCTGAATCAGAGAGGTTTGTTAAAGGCTCAAATTTAAACAGAGAGGCACAGAAGCCTCGCGGCATCCTCGATAGTTTGTCTGCTGGTAAAACAAGCAGATCAATAACACCGAGGCCCACCAAGCATGACGTCAGTAATACTTCACTTACTGCAAATCTAACTGAATCGCCGCCCACAGAGAGCAGCAAATACAAAAGCAATGATTGTCCTAAAACCAGCAGCTCCCACACGCTCACTCCCAACATGGACTCACACAAGTTTTCTTCTCTTTCTCTCGATTCCACCTTCGTCCTCGACCGTCAAGCTCCTTCCTCTCAAACTACCTCCAGATCTCCAAACGCTAACAGCACTTTATCTTTCCATCCTCAGGCTTTATCAGCCCAAACTCCAAAATTCACCAACAAACCCAACATCACACCCATTGGCTTTGAGAGAAACTACGCCTGTCTTCCCAAACCTTTCCAGCCGAAACATATGTCCATCATGTCCCCCAAAGTCGACTCTTTTTCCAAAACAAACTGCAGCCCCATGTCGACAACTCCTACTGCAGTTTCCTCCGGCTTACCCCTCAGCAGTCTGTGTGTCACTCCTCCCAGGACATCTCCCACCTCTCTCCTAACCCCCCCGGCCACTCCGGTCATCACTGGGCCCGGTGCAGACACTTCTAGCCCCAAAGGAGGACGTCTGTTCTCCAACAGCCCAGAGAGGGAAGCAAAGAAAGCTTCTAATGGGTTGGAGGGAAAGAAAGCGAGACGGGTGACGTGGGAAGATTCGGTGGATGTTCAGCTTTCTGAACCAGATCCACCTCGTACCCAAATAAGCCCGATATCACCTTCTAGGCTTCCCCAAAGCGTCCCATCCATCTTCTCTTTTCTACGGTCAGGCAGCCAGGGAAGGAATTCCAGCACACCGGTGGGAAAAGGAGGGAAGTTTCGCTCCTTGTCGTCAGACTCTGCCGAGAAAACCAAGCCGAGACCCGATAGTTTGAGCTTTGATCAGGGAGGACGGGATATAAACACATTCAGGCAGGAACGGACTCTATCGGTGGAGTCTGCCACCGCTCCTTGTCGTCCCTCTGCTTCTTTATCCCTCCCTCCCGACTTCTCAAACGGGTATAAGCTTCGTTATAGCTCCCCTCCTTACTCCACGCTTGTATCTTCCAGGCAGGTGCATGGAGAGCTAAAGACGACGCCGCAGCGATACTCGATGTTCTCACAACCCTCCCAGCCAAATTTTACCCCACAACTTTCCTCAAACGCCCCCATCACGCCATCCATGCCCCTCTCCTCACCTTTCCAAGCGCCAGCCAGCACACAAGGAAGTTCAACATATTCCTTCTTAGATGCCGATCAAGTTAATAATAATTTCAGCAAACTAAACGACAAAGAACAGCTAAGAAGCCAGATACAACTTCTGGACAATCGAGTCCATATCAGCTCACAATCTCTGACTGGCGATGACACTCACAGCTCCTCCTCGACATACGTAACCGAGACACTGGTTTATAGCATCCGACCCAAAGCAGACACAGAACCAAAGAAAACGAAGTCTTTACAACATCACACAAGCAGACCGGTTTCTGTGGAGACCAGGTTAAATCAGCCACGCAGTGATTCAGATCAGAGCTCTAGCGGCAGCAGTTCTGCAGAGAGTCGTTACGGGAGCGGCAACAGAAGCACAAAGGAGAGCGCGTTGGGTAAAAGCAGATTTTACTCAGTGGAAGCTGATAATGAACAAAACTCAAAGCGAAGCCGCTTTGCTCTGAGGAAAAGTATCAGCACGCCGAGCTCTGGTTTATCAAGGTCGGACTCCGACAGAGTCAACAAGACTTCCAACAGGATGGACCAGGTGTTTACCAAGCTGAAGCAAAAGTTCAGCACCAGGAGGTCTGATGAGGATGCAGCGTTTCCTTGGAAATGGAAGCGAAGCGCCCAGGCGCCCTCCGTGAGCGGATCGAGCGACGTCAGCAGCGTCAGCGATAACAGTGCGGACAGCATCAAGACTCTGGAGGACCAAGTGCAGGAGACTGGGATGGATCTGAGCGATGGCGCCATGGAAACGGATCGTACAAATACACAGATGCAGAATAAATACGCCGTCATCCCGACCCCTGCTGTCGGAGACACAAAGACAGTTTATCAGCTCTCCGTTTGGTCAGAAAAATCAGCCCAAGATACTGAGCAGAACAAGCTGAACGTCCATGAAGAGAGCGTCCCCGACAAGAATATTCACCTAGCAGCTCACCTCCCAGCAAACAGCCAGTTTGACCAGTATGATCATAAAGCAGCAAACCAGCTCCTCTCTGATCCCAGTCCCGTCACCGCTTACCCCAATCAGAGCAGGAAGTCTACACCCAGCCCAAGAAGTCCCTTCTCGCCCTTCTCTTCCCTTTCTCCTCTCTCCCCATTTTCTCCTCCTGACGCGACGGATGACAGCGTCTTCTTCAGTCCGAAGCTGCAGCGCCGCAGAGAGGCTTCCTCTCCATGTGAGCCCAGAGACGGAATCAGCTTAGGAGGCCCGAGAAGAAGCCGAGCATCAACAGGGCCTCCGAGTTCGTGTCTGGGACAGGACAAGGAGCAGCTGGCGTCCTCTTACGCCAACTTAAAGTACGGCATCGAGCCGGGGAGGTCCTTTTCTGTTAGCTCTGTCCTGTCCAGTCGGCCCTCGGGGCCAGGTCGCATTTCCACCGGATCCAGGTTCATGAGTGTGGGGGACCTTTCCCAGGCTGCGTTTTCTTGCCGAGATAATGGCAGAGATTTGGATCAGTGCCCCGTCACGCCTAACTGGACCAGAGAATTTGGTTTTCAGCCACCTGATGCCTCTGGGATGTCCAGCTTCCCCACTGATCCCAGTAAAATGAGATCCAGATCCCTGCCTCGGTCCCTGACCCGGTGCTTGACGAACTGGAGCTCAGGAGGTCCTCCTCTCCAACCGGAGACTTCCGCCTCCTCAAAGCCAGCTCGCCTCCGCAGTCCCAACATGAACATATGTCACTTCGCGTGGGAAGCCGAGGGCCCCCCGACACCGCCCCCAACACCTCCCTTGTCTCCGGTGTCCAGACGGATGTCCAAACCTCCCAGCCATGCTTCTCCCACCTTTCCCAGCTCATCAGGAAGTCTGCAGCAGGCAGACAGCCAGTCCTCAAGAGGGCGTCTGCTGTCTCGGGATTACACATCGAGCCTCGGCACCTTTGACGAATCCTCAGACAGCAGTTCCGACACGACGACGGACGATGAATATTACTTAGAAGGAGCTGAAAAGGAGACAGAGCTCTGAAACCAGGAGGTTGTTTAATAAGAAAGACGAGGATGAAAAAGCGCCTCATAGATTTGCTTATAGAAATCATATAGTTGCATTCATGGTTGGAAGGAGTCGCACTGTAGGAGAGTTTATCAGCAAAGTTTGTAACATTTACAGGCTCTCAGGTGTGTTGTGTACGACTGCAGATCTGCAACAAATAGCTGTTTCATTATTTCTGCTCTGTTTGCTAGCAGAGGTGTGCAGTACATTTTATATATATACATATATATATATACACAGTTCGCTCATATGTATTCATACCCTTTCATTAAAGAAAAGGCTGAACAGTCACTCAAATAACTGGAGACTTAAAAATATAATTTAGTAATATAAGACACTGTTTTTTCATTTTATTGAGATGAAGAAAGAAAAAAACAAACAAACAAATTGGTCCTGGACAAATTAGAGCACTTTTCTGTTGAACAGTGGGACAAAATACCTGTCAACAGGTGCAGAAGTCTGACTGAGAGGAACAGAAAACACCTGACTGGAGCGGAAACATTAAGGGATTGTTCAACACAATATTAGTTTATGAGTGATGTAATATGTAATAAATTATCTTATTTGTTTGCTTTTTAAAAAAATATTTCTATTGAACCAGAATTAGAAAATAATGTAATTATTTTCATAAAATTTTTATTTATTATTACTTTAAAAAAAGCTGCCTGTAAAATAAGCTGAAATTGATTTCAGCTTATTTTACAGGCAGCTTTTTTTCCCCTTCTTTAATGAAAGGGTATGAATAAATATGAGCACAACTATGTGTTATATATATGGGATTCACCGGTCCACTTTTTGGGCGTTTCTATCCGATACTGATATTTGAAATGTGAATATCTGCCGATACCGATATTTGCCGATACCAAATCTGTTTATGTGAACATTATTGTGACTATGGTTATTATTGCTGTTATAAGTGTATAATATTTCATGAGGTTGTTATAAATGACCCATCCTTTCTGAAGTTTCCTCACCAATACAAATATAATAACATTACAGATCTAACAATTTCAACAAGTTTTATTTTGATTTGGCACATTTGACTTAAGTACAACTATAAATGTGTGGTTTTGAAACAAAGAGCTGGCTTTTAGTTTAACGAAAAATGTCACATTTTAACATTCAAGGCGTTTATTACTTTTGAAACACATCCAAAGCATGTCATCAAACACATCTGCACTGGCCTGACTAATGTGGTTTTGGGAATTGGTTGTGGTATCGTACACTTTTATTAATACCAAGTTCGAGTCCAGACACTTGGTTTTGAGCTGATAGCAATATTGGTGCATCCCTAATATATATTATATATGTGTAGGTATCTGGCAGGTATCTGAGCACTGAGGTAAATGTGGATAAATGTGTTGTTGGATTTGTGGGAAAGTTTTTAACATAACTTTTCTCTTAACAGTTTTAAAGGGTGTTGCTGCAGAAATTGTACAATAGGATTAAATATAATCAGACTATGATTAATATTTTCCATCAAAATCTTATAACGTTTTATGTCTTGAATCTGTTCCTATTTGCACAGAAAATATCTTAAATCTTAATATAAGAATTTTGTAAATAAATCTGATATTTCTAACAAAGAGCTTGTGGAAGGTTTCTGTCGCCGCAGTGTTGACCCTAATCCAGCCATCTTGACCCAACTCGTAGCACAAATACACTCTTCTTTTTAGTAGGTGTTTTCTACATGTCTTTTTCACGTTATTTTGTTGCATTTTTCACCCTCTGGTGACTTTCATGGTCTAAATCTTTCATGTAAATCTGCTTTAAAATTGTATGGCATGAAATATTTTTTTCACAAATCACTTAAACAGTTGTAGATCTGCTGAAAACTACCAGGCATTTTATCGCTTTTAATGAGTTGAAGCATTTAAACATTCGTTCTTTGGAATTATTGCATTTATTGCATTGGTTTATTTACAAAAGTACCATCCTCATTCATGAACATGCAAGACAAAAGCTTGTAAATATATATAGCCACTATGCATGAAAGGGTTAATCATTTTAAGACTTATAGCAATTTAAATGCCAGTTTAATCATTGAAATTCTTCATTATCTTTTAAAAAGTAAACATTAAGACAGAGGAGACTTTGCTGGTTATTAAAGTCTTGATGACAGAGACGAGCAGGAGAATTTATTTTATTGCATTAGTATGTTTTTATGTGTCAGATTTCCCTCTGCTGACCTTTTTTGGCCAAGAAAACCGCGGTGACTTCTAATGAAATTACTTTTTCTTTTTTTTTTTTATCTCACTGTCAGCTAAAAACCCTGCACGGTGTGATGTCAGCATTTAGTTATGAAGACAAGCTATTTTTATTGAATTCCTCCAGATTGCAGGAGGAGACACAGCAGTAAATGGATGGATCCACCAGATTAAACTTTTACCACTGCGGGCAGAACGAGGAATTTGTGTATTTTTGGAGCTGTGGGACTTCCAGGGTGTCCAGACATTTTTTATTATTTAGTTATGTTATTATTATTGTTATTATTATTATACATTATATATTATATATCATTATTTAGTTATATTATTATTATTTAGTTTATTATGTTTATTATTATTAAGTTTAGTATTATTTAGTTATATTGCGGAGCTGTGGGACTTCCAGGGAGTCCAGACATTCATTATTATTTAGTTATATTATTATTATATTATTATTATTATTATTATTATTATTATTATTATTATTATTATTATTATTATTATTATTATTATTATTATTATTATTATTATTATTATTATTATTATTATTATTATTATTATTGCTGCACGGTGGTGCAGTGGTTAGCACTGTGGCCTCACAGCAAGAAGGTCGCTGGTTCGATCCTTGGCTGGTTTGGTCAGTGGCCTGTGGAGTTTGCATGTTCTCCCCGTGTATGCGTGGGTTCTCTCCGGGTACTCCGGCTTCCTCCCACCATCCAAACACATGCATGATAGGTTAATTGGTCACTCTAAATTGCCCCTAGGAGTGAGTGTGGTTGTTCGTCTCTCTGTGTGTGGCCCTGCGATGGACTGGCGAGCTGTCCAGGGTGTACCCTGCCTGTCGCCCAAAGCCGGCTGGGATAGGCTCCAGCTTCCCCGCGACCCTGAATTGGAATAAGCGGTTCGGAAAATGAATGAATTATTATTATTATTATACATTATATATTATATATCATTATTTAGTTATATTATTATTATTTAGTTTATTATGTTTATTATTATTAAGTTTATTATTATTTAGTTATATTGTGGAGCTGTGGGACTTCCAGGGAGTCCAGACATTCATTATTATTTAGTTATATTATTATTATATATTATTATATTATTATTCTATTATTATTTTGTTATATTATTATTATTATTTAGTTTATTATGTTTATTATTATTAAGTTTATTATTATTTAGTTATATTCTGGAGCTGTGGGACTTCCAGGGAGTCCAGACATTTAAAAAAAAGCAGAATATACTGATACACCTGAAGTACACACTAATAGCTGGTGTGGACACATTTATAGCCACAGAGGTCACCAGTGGGTGCAAAGTGTGAGGATGGAACATGAGTTTATCAGCATTATTACACCACAACAAGTCAGAAGGTGTCATATCTGCGGAAAATAGAAGTAACGGAGCGTTTCCTGATGTTATGGGTGTTCCCTCTTACTGGCCATAGCAGTTCATGAACTGGTGAGATAAATCATCTTTTCAAGCATTTTTCTGGCAGTGTGCTTTGTGTCTTGACTTTCCGGGAAGTTTTCACACTGAGACGGAACATTCTGCTTCGTATTATCAAGCGTGACTTCATCTGGGAAGGGCATGGCTGTTTCACGCTGTGTGTCACCATCCTGAATCTGCTTTTCCATCTGAGGTCACACACCAGTCATCAAACAAGCGGTGAAACGCTTAAACTCCAGCTATCAGCCCTGTCCACAGCCCTCTGTCCACACACTGTGAAAACATGTTACTGAGGTTTGGCTGATAAACACACAGACATATGAAAAAAATCATGTTACATAATGTGATGAAGTTTAAAAGGGTCAATATTTAAATATGTTGAAAGGCCGCTGTTGGATTGGGAGTGAGCTTTCCAGATGAATGTGTGAAATGCCACAGCTATCAATCCTCATACATAACTGTGGGAATGATGGTGCAGAGCTGCAGGACAGATTGACAGTTTCATGAAGCTGCCAGGCTTCTGCACTTTCAGCTTTTTATACTAAAACAAAAAGCTGATTTCGTCACCGGGGCATCAAACGACACAGAAAAGGATTCTAGTTTTTACTCAGGTGCAAACTGCAGGTGCAGCTGCTTCAGCTGCTGATTTAGTTTCTTATTAAATGACCTTAACATGCAGGTGAGCCTCACGTTACGCAACAAACCAGTGTGTATCCTACTATTGTTCCCCTCTTAGTGTTTTACATTGCAACAACAAAAAGGTTCTTTACGTTTGACTATTCAGTCTGTTTGAAGCATATAATCTACTTAAATGCCTTGTTTTTCTTTATTCTGTTTTCCCCTCTTTAAGGAGAGATGAATGCTGTCTGAGTGGGGATTCTGCATGTTGTGCTGCATAATAAACTAGACTACACCGCCCTCTGATGGTTCATTTAAACCCAGTCAGGTGGAAAATGTCAGAATAAAAGAAAGCAAGCTGGCTTTGTTGTAGCTGAGACAAGAATATTTCTTACCCTGCAAAACACACAGTTCACATGAAAACATAGTGATCAAATAGTGCAGCGCCTTCAGACAGAGGCTTCTTCAGAGAGGAATTTATTTCCGTACAGACATAATGAATCATCTAATGAATATATTTTTATGTATCTAAACTAGGGATGTGCAGCTCCATTCTTTAATGTCCGGTGTCCTGCAGGTTTTAGATATTGTCCTGCTCCAACACACCTGAATTAAATTAAATAAATCCAACAGCTTGTTGTCAAATTCTTCACATTTGTTTAAGTCTGTTGTGTTGGAGCAGGTAAAACACAGGAAACCTGCAGGCCATCGAACCAGAAGTTGAGATTCCTGCTTTAATCTGTCTGAAGCTGTTCCGTTTCTTCCTTCTTTTATCAATAAAAGTGCATCATTTCCATCGATGTGACAATAACAAGGTTTTAAATGATCATCTGTGTCCATCCAGCTTTGTTTCCCTGCTGAAAACAGATGGTTAAAGAACAAATGTCGTTTTCTACCAACTTTTTCAAACATTTTTAATATTTATCTCTGCCAAGGACGTCATGTTTTACCTGGCGTTTTGTTATGTTATATTGTTATTTTAATATATTGACCTTACATATTATATGTTTAATATATTGTTATGTTAACATATAACATATGTTATATGTTGTGTTGTGTTTTTTTCTTGTTATTTATTATTTTATGGAGCGTGATGTCACCCTGAAACATATTAAGACATAGCATGTTATAGGATTATTTTTTTCCAGGTATATTTAATATATCGCCATGATTCTCCAGTAAGCTCTAATGTCCTGCATGATCCACCAGACATGGCCCAGTTAGTCCCAGCAGGGATCACTCTTACCTCAGCGGTCTTCAACTGGCCCAGTCCTGCAAATGTTGGGAGTTTCTTTGCTGCAACACACCTGACACACATCAGGCTCTATCAGCAGACTGGTGCAGAGCTTCACATCAAACTCTGCACCAGTCTGCTGATTAGCATTTGATTTGAGTCAGGTGCGTTGCAGCAGGAATACTCCTAACATCTGCAGGAGTTGCCCACCGCCTGCCTTCGTGTCGTTCCAGGATGAAGGTCACAAAAAATAAAGTATTCTTAGAGCTGACGTCGTATCAAATGGAGATCCTGTTACTGACATATTCTCTCCCAACGCTGCAGAAATCAGACGATTTCCTTCTGTTTTCCTCTTCGTTTTTATGGATTCTGGTCTCTTATTCCGACCGGATGCCGGATGCTGAGGCTGTTTCTACATCTTCCACATTCTGATGTCTGAGTTCCAGAAAGCTAACTGGATTTCTTTCACCTCATCATGCGACTCCCTCCCGCTTCAGTCAGTGGATTGATTTACATCCATTCAGAGGCAATAAGTTCAATTCAAAGAGGAAAATCAACCAATCACTGATGCAATAATTATTTCTATGAAAGAACACGTGAAATTGTTTTGTTCCGATGACTAAAATGTCTTATTTTAGTTGTTTTTTATGATTTTACATCAATAAAAGTGATTTTGTTAAATCATCACTGTCTCATAACAATCACTAAATCCTCAATCAAATCAAGCTAAAATCATGCGGTGGCAGAATTTGTGATCAATGAACATTTTTGTTCCCCATTGAATCGATATAATATTGAGTTATGATCAAACTTGTGAGTTATCCTCTTAATATTCCACGATTCATAATTTCTTCTCCCATCTCACCATCCTGCCTGTTGTCCTCTGTTTGCTGCTTAAACATCAACCCATCAGGTCCGTTTACACGGCAAAAACTGAAATTCAAGTCAGATTAAAAATCTTAAATTGAGTACACTTATGTTTTTTTTTTAAAGGTAAGATAATTCTTAGTTTTTATGCCAGAGAATTCCTCTCATTTTAAGAGTATTTTTACTTGTTTTGGGAAGTCTTGACAAGCCAAAATTTCTTGTTCTGTTGGCAGATAATTTATCTTATTTTAAGCAACATTTACCTAATTTTTGTTTTTTTTTTTCTTGTTTTTTAAGGCGGAGTTTTTGCAGTGTAGCAGCTTTTCATTGTGTGCTTCAGTTTGTGTCGTCAGATGAAGGACTTCCAGACACAACTCTGCATGTCGGATTCAAAGCTTTATTCTTGTTTCCTCTCATGTTGCATGAAGGATAAAGAACAACTACATCACTACGGTTTCATCTGCTTACGGGAACAGTTTCACTCCTCATCGTGGGATTTCTGCAGAAGGAGAAAACATTTCAGACTCCTGACATGCCAGATTCGTTGAAGAGCCACATTTTGCGCGGTTACTCGCCTTGGATCCGGAGTCTCGGCTCTTGGCTCGCAGCTTGTTGACCTGAGACTCGGCGATGTCCGCCCTCTCCTCGGCCTCCTCCAGCTCGTGCTGCAGCTTCCGCAGCTTGCCGAGATTTACATTGGATTGTTCCTCCTGGAAGTCAAGGCGACGGTTTATACGTACACGTCCCGAAACTGGAATAAAAACGTTGTGTTTCAGCTTACAGCCTCCTCTGCGGCCCTCTTGTAGGATTTAACTTTCATCTGCAGTTTGTCCACCAGGTCCTGCAGACGACTCAGGTTCTTCTTGTCCTCCTCCGTCTGTTAAAGTAACAAAACACCTCTCTGATGAGGCTTTATGCTTTTATCGGCTGCTGATCAGAGTGTCTAAACTGCAGGATGTACCTGGTAGGTGAGCTCTTTGATACGTCTCTCATACTTTCGAACCCCTTTCACCGAGTCGCTGCTTTTCCTCTGCTCCATGTCCACCTCGTTTTCCAGCTCTCTCACCTATAAGATAACACTGCACATTAAGAAATAAATAGAATCTGGACACAAAATAAAACATTTTAAATAAAAGTAAAAATTAAAAGACATGAGAAAAAGCTCAGGTATGACCAGCGCAAAGAAGCGGTTTTAAGGTAAAAGTTGAGAAGAGGACCTAAGAGTCCTGGCTGGAGCATGTTGATGCAACAACTCTGCCAGATACGAGGGAGCCGAACCATTTAAGGCTTTAAAAACAATCAATAAAGTCTTGTACTCGTGTAAAAAAATAAAACCTGCTGTGACGTGACGTGTGAAGAAGAAGTTTTTACCCTGGCCTCCAGCTTCTGGACCTGCTTCTTGCCGCCTTTCATGGCGATTTGCTCGGCTTCATCCAGGCGATGCTGCAGGTCTTTGATGGTTTGCTCCATGTTCTTCTTCATGCGCTCCAGGTGGGCGCTGGTGTCCTGCTCCTTCTTCAGCTCCTCAGCCATCATGGCGGCGTCGGTGATGGCCTTCTTGGCCTTCTCTTCTGCATTCCTGCACTCCTGCACGGCCTCCTCCACCTCGGCCTGCAGCTGAGTCGTGTCGGCCTCCAGCTTCTTCTTCTGGTTCAGCAGGCTGGTGTTCTGGTGGAGGATCCTGGACTGTTAGCGTGCGGCGCTGGGAGCCCCGACCGCGGCTCGGGGATGCTGAAGCGGTCGGCTTACCTGTGAGTGCAGCAGCTGAACTCTCTCGCTGACATCCAGCAGCTCCTGCTCAGCCAGCTTGCGACCTCTCTCGGTCTGCTCCACCAGAGACCTCAGCTCATCCAGCTCGGCCTGGATCAGGTTGTTGCGCCGCTCCACGATGGCGATGTTCTCCTTTAGATCATCGTTGGCGCGGAGAGCATCATCCAGCTGCAGCTGGGAGTCCTATAGAGGCGGAAATTTAAAAACTAAATCACAAGGAGTTGTTTTTATGGCAAGTAAATAAAGCTGTCTGAGCAGTTAAATGAACCTTCAAGTGAGCGTGGACTCCTTTGAGTTGCTTCTGAGCCTCGGCTGCCTGCCTGTTGGCCTGGCTCAGCTGGATCTCCATCTCATTGAGGTCCCCTTCCATCTTCTTCTTTATTCTCAGAGCCTCATTCCTACTGCGAGTCTCCGCCTCCAGGGAGCTCTGCAGCGTGTCCACCACCCTCTGGTGGTTTCGCTTGGCCTGCTCCATCTCCTCGTCCTTCTCAACCAGCTTACGCTCGATGTCCGCCTTCACTTGGTTGAACTCCAGCTGAGCTCGAAGGATCTTGCTCTCCTCATGCTCAAGTGAACCCTAAAAGGCATAAGTACACCGACGAAGGGGTGAGAACCAGCTGGAGTCAGGGGTAAGTGCAGAGTGAAGAGGTGCAGGACTGTCCTGGGTCAGTCTGCATTCTCAGTGAAAAGGACAGAACTCTTTACCTCATCAGACCTGAGACTGTTTACATGAAAGCTGAAGCTTAAAGAGCAGCCGAAAGTGTGACCTGAACTTTGTACGGACTCTGGATGTGAAATGGCCAGATATGTCATCTTGTCTTGTTTTATTATTTATAACTAGAAACTCCTCCATGCAGACTGGATCACTGGAACGGTCTGGAACCAGGACTTCCTAAAAAGAGCATTAAACATCTGCAGCTCATCCAGATGCTGCTGCTGGAGCTTTAACTAGAACTGGTCTGAACACATCACACCAGTTTTAAAATCTTTACTCTGGTTTCCAGTCAATCACAGGGATTTAAAACCCTGCTGATGGTTTACAGAATCCCAGAATGGTTCTGGACCAGAATACATCTGTGGTATGTTCAGAGAATATAAACCAAGCAGAGCTCTTCAGTCCAAAGACTCTGGTCAACTAGTCCAGACCAGAGTCCAGACCAGAGTCCAGACCAGAGACCAGACCAGAGTCCAGACCAGAGACCAGACCAGAGTCCAGACCAGAGACCAGACCAGAGACCAGACCAGAGACCAGACCAGAGTCCAGACCAGAGACCAGACCAGAGTCCAGACCAGAGACCAGACCAGAGACCAGACCAGAGACCAGACCAGAGTCCTGACCAGAGTCCAGACCAGAGTCCAGACCAGAGACCAGACCAGAGTCCAGACCAGAGTCCAGACCAGAGTCCAGACCAGAGACCAGACCAGAGTCCAGACCAGAGACCAGACCAGAGTCCAGACCAGAGACCAGACCAGAGACCAGACCAGAGACCAGACCAGAGTCCTGACCAGAGTCCAGACCAGAGTCCAGACCAGAGACCAGACCAGAGACCAGACCAGAGTCCAGACCAGAGACCAGACCAGAGTCCAGACCATAGACCAGACCAGAGTCCTGACCAGAGTCCAGACCAGAGTCCAGACCATAGACCAGACCAGAGTCCTGACCAGAGTCCAGACCAGAGTCCAGACCAGAGTCCAGACCAGAGACCAGACCAGAGACCAGACCAGAGTCCAGACCAGAGACCAGACCAGAGTCCAGACCAGAGACCAGACCAGAGTCCAGACCAGAGTCCAGACCAGAGACCAGACCAGAGTCCAGACCAGAGACCAGACCAGAGACCAGACCAGAGTCCAGACCAGAGACCAGACCAGAGTCCTGACCAGAGTCCAGACCAGAGTCCAGACCAGAGACCAGACCAGAGACCAGACCAGAGACCAGACCATAGACCAGACCAGAGACCAGACCAGAGACCAGACCAGAGACCAGACCAGAGTCCTGACCAGAGTCCAGACCAGAGTCCAGACCAGAGACCAGACCAGAGACCAGACCAGAGTCCAGACCAGAGACCAGACCAGAGTCCAGACCAGAGACCAGACCAGAGTCCAGACCAGAGACCAGACCAGAGACCAGACCATAGACCAGACCAGAGTCCTGACCAGAGTCCAGACCAGAGTCCAGACCATAGACCAGACCAGAGTCCTGACCAGAGTCCAGACCAGAGTCCAGACCAGAGACCAGACCAGAGTCCAGACCAGAGTCCAGACCAGAGACCAGACCAGAGTCCAGACCAGAGTCCAGACCAGAGACCAGACCAGAGTCCAGACCAGAGTCCAGACCAGAGTCCAGACCAGAGACCAGACCAGAGTCCAGACCAGAGACCAGACCAGAGTCCAGACCAGAGACCAGACCAGAGTCCAGACCAGAGTCCAGACCAGAGACCAGACCAGAGTCCAGACCAGAGACCAGACCAGAGACCAGACCAGAGTCCAGACCAGAGACCAGACCAGAGACCAGACCAGAGTCCAGACCAGAGACCAGACCAGAGTCCAGACCAGAGACCAGACCAGAGACCAGACCAGAGACCAGACCAGAGTCCAGACCAGAGACCAGACCAGAGACCAGACCAGAGTCCAGACCAGAGACCAGACCAGAGTCCAGACCAGAGACCAGACCAGAGTCCAGACCAGAGACCAGACCAGAGACCAGACCAGAGTCCAGACCAGAGTCCAGACCAGAGTCCAGACTAAACATGGAGAAGCAGCATTTAGTTGTTACGCTGCAAACAGGTGGAATAATCTGTCAGTGGAGATTCAACTTTCACCAAATGTAGAAACTTTTAAATCCAGGTTAAAAACATTTCTTTTCTCGTGCGCCTATGCATGACATCTGCACAGTAACTTTAACTTAATTCTGCCTTTAATTATTTTAATATAATTTCTGATTTTTTTTTATGATTTTGCTATTTGTATTTTCTTTTACGCTTTTTTTTCCGTCATGCTTTTAATGTTTCATGTAAAGCACTTTGAATTGTCTTGTACATGAAAGCTACTATACAAATAAACTTGACTTGCCTTATTTCTTATATGTATCTTATTTTATGATGTATTTTTACATTAACCTTGTGTTTTTTTTTTACTGCACTAACACCGTGAAAAGCCTAACCAGGAACTGCGGCTGTAAGCCTTATGTACATGGCATCGGCCCCCTAAGTGGCAACGTATTCCTGTACTGTCTCTGCCAAATAAACAAATGAATAAAAAGTTTTAAAAAACTTTGACAAATGCTTTTTCTTTTTCCTCTTCAGCCTTTTGGATAAAACATAAAAGAAAGAAACGTTGCTTATTTTAGTACCTCAGCTTCCTCCAGTGCAGTTTGTATCTCAGCCTTCTCCTGCTCCAGCTGTTTACGGACCTTCTCCAGTTCATGGATGCTCTTTCCTCCCTCACCAAGTTGCTCAGTCAAGTCAGAAATTTCCTCTATTTTAGGTCAAAACAGAAGTATTGGCATTGACGAAGCTAGCTGCTGTGTTCTTTGCACCTTAAATAAAAAATGAAAAAGATTCCTCTTACCTTGGAGGTTCTTGTTTTCTCGTTTCATGGTCTCCAGATGATCCAGCGACTCCTCGTACGAGTTCTTCAGTTTGAAGAGTTCAGTGCTGAGAGAACGAGAGTCTTTCTGGGCGCTCTCCAGCTCAGTCTGGGATTCTTCGTACTTCTGCTTCCACTCGGCAAGAACCTGTTCAAGCATCAGACAACCACCATCAGACTCATCTTTTGTTTTCTCTTTTAGAAAATGTTTTCTCAGTCGTGCGCCGTCACCTTGTCAAAGTTTCTTTGCTTCTTGTCCAGAGCGGCAGCAGCAGCGTTCGACCTCTCCACATCCACCATGAGATCCTCGATCTCACCCTGAAGCCTGTGTTTGGTTTTCTCCAGGGAGGAGCATTTGGCGTTAGCAGCTTCAACAGCTTCTTCAGCGTCCTGCAGGCGCTGAGCTAATTTTTTCCTAATAGAGTACATGGAACAGATCAGGTGAAGTTGTAGAAATAAAAATCACAGTTTCCATTCAGTCCTTACTTTGCCTCCTCCAGCTCCTCGGTCCTCTGGATGGCATCGGTTTCGTACTTTGTCCTCCACTGAGCCACCTCGGAGTTTGCCTTGGACATGCTGCGCTGGAGCTCGGCTTTAGCTTCCTGTTCTTCCTCAAACTGCTCCCTCAACAAGTCACAGTCATGGCGCGCAGACTGCACCGCATGGGCAAGCGCATTCTTGGCCTTTAGAAAGACACACACAGTCAAATCCTCCTGTCACCACACTGCGCTCTGTTTATGAAAAGCAGCCATTTTTCAGGTGGTGTTCACCTTGATTTCCTCCTCCAGCTGTCTCTTCAGGTCTTCAACCTGCTGAGTGTAGGACAGCTTCCCTCTGGTCAGCTGGGAGACCAGCGAGTCCTTCTCCTCCATCTGCCTGGCCAGCTCACCTGGAAAAGCAAAGTTTAGTTTGCAGTGTGACCTTTCTTCTAGCTTATCTAAACATAACGCTGAAGAGCAAAGACCAGCCTGCTGCCGTTTAAACTTTCAGTTCAGTGCGAGTGTTTTGTTACCATTTTCAGTCTGAAGTTTTGCCTTCTGCATCGTGAAGTCATTGATGGTACGCTGAGACTCCTCTGACTTCGTCCGAAACTCAGAAAGCTGATCTTCCAGTGTGCGGCACATTTTCTCCAGGTTGGTCTGAATGAAAACAATTTAACATCAGAAGGGAAAAAGGGAGCTGGAAGAATTTACCAGGACATTAGTAATAACTGAGCTGCACTGTAGTTAGATTTCATTGTATTATTATGAGCAAACAAGAGTGCAGTGTTGTGTACGGTCTGGTGAATGAACCAAAAAGAAATGTCAACTTCACGTTCTTTCACAGAAAAATCATCTTGTGGGAGACATCAAAATGTTGGCAAAGTGGCAAAGAAAATACGGCATGTTGTGAATTAATTAATTATTTTAAAAAGAAAAAATAGGTTGAATTTGAAGATAAGTTTACTTTGTGATCTCAAGATGACAGAATAATCAGATCGTGGTAACTCTGCTTCTGTAGCCTTCTTGTTTGATACGTTTTTGTTTGTTTTACTATATTGCAAAATTAAAACCAATCTCAGCTTTGCTCATAAGTGTAGTACTAAGTTTGATTAGCCTAGCTTAGCATAAAAGCTATAAGCTGGCTAAATTCTAATGTCAACAAGCCTACTTGCTTAAAGTGAAAATGTTTTGACATTGTGTTGACAGCAGCTAGAAATGTGGGCAATAAGTTTAAAAATGCCTTGCTTATACTGAAAATGTTATGCTAACATGATGAGCAGAAGGCATAAAATCTTAATCATTTTCACTAACTTTGGTTATAAATCAAGGAATAAAACAACCCCTTTCAGCACAAAACATAAAGCAGCTAAAGCAGATGGGAATGGGATTACAAGCTAATGAAATACATGAATTAAATATGCTAAATAAAAGGTATGATGTTCATCATGGATGGATGAATATTTAGAGAAATTTTACCACACAAATATCACTATAATTATTAGCACCAAATGCATAATACAGAAAGGTAAAAGCAGCTGGTAATTGAGGCTATAAACCAACAAAAGCTAAACTAATGTGCTAATTACTGGTGAAACTGTCATGCGAACATGCTAAATATGCTAAATAAAACAACCCCTATTAACACTAAAATCATAATACGGCTAAAACAGAAGGAAATATTTCCACCAATTAACTAAACCAATTAAATTTTAGTGATGCTGTAAATCTCATTAATTATCATATTATACCATGTCATCATCATCATCATCATCCTTATTATTATTATTATTATTATTATTATTATTATTATTATTATTATTATTATTATCATCATCAGTAAATGTTTTTATTATCATTGTTATTATTATGATTATCATTATCATCGTTATTATTATTATTATTATTATTATTATTACTATCATCATTATTATTATTATATATGAACACCTATGAATACTTTGATGTAATAACTTGCAAATCTGATGTCATGAGCCTTCTGAAGTAATCTGATTTCTTTATCAACGAGACTGAAAACCGCACCTTAGTTTTGGCAACCTGCTCCATGTTGGAAACCACATCATCCAGCTCCAGTCTGAGCTCGCTTTTCTCCTTCTCCAGCTTCTGCTTGACTCTCTGCAGGTTGTCGATCTGCTCGCCCAGGTCGGCCACGCTGTCTGCGTTCTTCTTTCTCAGTGCAGCGGCTGTGGCTTCATGCTGCAAGGTGGCCTCTTCGAGGTCTCTGCGCATCTTCTGAAACTCAGCCTCCCTCTTCTTGTTCATTTCGATCTGAGCAGCGGTGGCTCCTCCTGCCTCCTCCAGCCTCTCGCTGATCTCCTCCAGCTCCCTGGCCAGGTCGGCCCTTTGCTTCTCCACCTTGGCTCGGGCAGCTCTTTCTGCCTCCAGTTCTTCCTCCAACTCCTCAATTCGGGCCTTAATGAAAGTCAAGACTGTCATGCATGTAGGAGTTCACATGCATTAAATAACAGCATGAAATGAAACGCCGTCAGTTCGCTTACCTGTAGCTCCTTCAGCTTCTTCTGGAGCTGAGCGCTCATGGCTTGTTCATCCTCGATTTTACTGAGCTGCTGGCTGATTTCAAAGTCTTTCCTACATTCGGAGACAACATTTCACGTGAGTAAGCGGTTCCTAAGCAGAACAAATCTGCTTGGTTTGATGTTAACAAGCAAGCTTTACTTCTTGAGTTTCTCCTCCAGCTGCTGCTTGTCATTCTCCAGATCCATCACGTTCTCCTGGGTCAATTTCAAGTCGCCTTCCAGTTTTCTCTTGGCTCTCTCCAGATCCATTCTCACCTTCTTCTCTTGCTCCAGAGATCCCTCAAGCTAAAACACATGCAGAACATTTATTTCACCCGCTTGTTTCCAAACTGTCTCTGTTATCTGATCCAGTTAAAACTGCTCACATCGTCGACTTGCTGCTCCAGCTTGGTTTTGGCCTTGCTCAGAGTGTTGACTTTGTCCTCCTCGCTCTGCAGATCGTCCAGCGTTTGCTGATGAGCTTCCTGAAGGGCTTTCTTCTCCTTGGTTAGCTTAGCGATGATTTCATCCAAACCTGCCATTTCCTCAGTCAGGTTTTTAACCTTAGAAAACACATCACAGGCAAAATGTTGAGTTTCATATCAGAAATATTCCTTCTGAGTTTTTGTTAAAGGTTCCTCAAGTTGCACCGGCGTATTTACAGTAAGCTGTGAGCGTTCACACTGTCATAATTCATGCCTGATTGTTTTTCCTTGCCCTGCTTTCTGGATAATAGAAGAACATTCAGTCTTGTTTGTTTGTAATTCTCTAGACACACCTTGTTCTCAGTGGCATGCTTCTCCTTTTCCACTTTGGCCAGAGTCAGCTCGAGGTCGTCGATGTCCTTCTTGAGCTCCGAACACTCGTCCTCCAGCTTCCTCTTCTTGGCGGTCAACTCCGCGTTCATCTCCTCTTCATCTTCCAGCCTCTCTGTAAGCTCTTTGGTTTTAGCCTCCAGCTGGATCTTGCTCTTGATCAGACCTTCACAGCGTTCCTCAGCATCTGCAAGATTGTCTTGCTCCTATAAAACAGAAAGATTGTGATTCCCTGCAGGGTTATGGAACTGCTGCAGGTAAGCTGATGGATCTCACAGATTGGACTTGGAGCTGTAGGTCGTTCTTTTCTTGGAGAAGGGTAACCATCTTCTCCTCCAGCTCTTTCTTGCGGGCTTCTGATTTGGCGTAAGCCTCTTTGAGCTTTGTAAACTCCTCCTTCATGTTCGCCATCTCCTTCTCAGTCTCGGCTGACTTCAGCAGAGGTTTGATCTTGAAGAACATCTTCATCCAGGGCCAATTTTTGACACCCATGAAGGCGCGGATGTTCCACTGGATCACCACTAAGGCGTCCCTGTGGATGACGTCACAAAGTTGGAGTGAATTTCCAGAGTAAGCTCTGATGTTTTATCCTAAGCCGTTGGCACCTACCTACGCTCAACAATCTTCTGGAACTCAATCCTAGCAAGCAATCCTCTGGATCTTGCTTGAATTCCTGTGATGATGAGAGCTAGACGATCATCTCTCATCTCCTCCAGAACACCCAGAAGACCAGCTTTGAAGAACACCTGATAGGTGCAGAAGTGTTCAGGTTTCCCTACTAAACACGTCAGAAAAAAGTATTTAAACATTCAGCAGAGCTTACCTTCGTGTGTCCAAGCCTGTACTGGTCATGATCGATGTCCAAAGAGCCCAAAAGTTTTTCCGCTGCTTTTTTGTTGTCAATGAACTGTCCCTCGGGGATAGAACTAGGATTCAAGATGCGATACCTGAAACAATACAGGTACTTAATAATAAATGTCACTGAAAAGTTTAGCTCTCCAACGTGTATAGGTCAATACAAACTTTGTAATACAAACAATAATACAAAATAAATAGAAAAATCAAATAAGAATCCAGAATATCAAGGGGAGGATAATATCTATCTTAAATGCTGGACAAGACAAAAAGAAAATAAAATAAAAGAAAGGTTCTTATGGTCCTGTATTGTATGTGACTATCACGGCAGGGTGTGGCCGTTTGGTCGTCCAACAGGAGGGTAGATTGGATCAGTCCTGTTGCCTCAAAAGTCTGTGAGAAAAAAGCAATAAATAGACACTGATTTTCTTGCCTTTGCTTAAAGTCTCCATACTGGATCCTGTTGGGGAATCCCTTCCTGCAGATCCTGATGCCTTCCAGCACACCATTACAGCGCAGCTGGTGCATGACCAGAGGATTCTCCATCGCCCCGGGAGTCTTGGTCTCGTTGGGGATGATGCAGCGGACAAAATGAGGGTGAGTTGACCTGAGGTTGGTCATCAGTTTGTTCAGGTTTTCCTGTGAATGGATCGACTGGGTGGTTAATTGTGTGATACATCAAATGTCTCATTAACTAAATGTAAGGTATAAAAACTGTCAGAATTTAGATAAATGAGGAGAATAAAGTGATTTTTTTTCACTGTTGTGACAAGACAACTGCATTCCCAATATAAGCTTCTCCTACTAAGATGATGCCAAATTCAGATTTTTACACTGTTTATCATTAGGAAACCAAAACTATGTTAAATGTAATTGTTGGACTGTGAGAGGAAAAAAATTAATCTCAGAAGACAAGACCAGATGTGTTTCATTTTAGAAAGAACAAAACAGAAGAGTTCTTGTTCCCAAGAAAAATGCATGAGCAATTTTCTTTTTTAAAAATAAAAGACAGGTAAATTAGTAGGGGTTGGAAAATCAAATCAAAAAATCGAAAATTGGGATTCTTTGCTTCACAATTTTAAAATCGATTTTTTTTCTTTGTTAAAAAATAGATTTTTCTTTTTTTCAAATAAATAAAAATAATACATTTTTGTCATTTTTATTGATTTCTATTGATTTTTTACTTGTCTTCTTGGGCATTACAGCAGCTGAATGATGGTCTGGCAACTTTGTTGTTTTTTCCTAATTGAAATCAAGAAAAATGAGGAGCAAATACAAATTTTTATACTTTTTTTTTTTTTAATCTACAAAAATCAGCAATGTTGAAGAATTTTGAAAATCGCAATTTAAATCGAATCGGCACCCAAAAAATCTGAATCGAATCGAATCAGGACAAAAGCACAGCTCTTTAAATTTGTCCCTATTTTAACAGACTTTGTTAGAGTGCAGCTTTGGACGTTGGTGGTATTTTTACCCTGTGCAGAGCAGACACAGTCTGGAAGGAAGAACCTTTCTTCTTCGCTCCCTTTCCTCCTTTGCCTCCTGATTCCTGGGCTGTATGGAAACAAATAAAGTGATTATTTCTTTTTGGGTAAATAAATGACTATTAGATTTGGTCAAAGAAGCCTTACCTGAGTCTGCTCCTGCATACCCAGCGAACAGCATAGCCAGTAACTTCAGAGTGGACTTCTGGTAGAGTCCGACCACAGTCTCATTCAGTGGGTCCTTGTTCTTCACCAGCCAGTTACTGATGTTATAATCCACCGTACCAGCGTAGTGAACCAGGGAGAAATGAGCCTCTGGCTTCCCCTTGACAACCCTGGGCTTCTGGAAGTTGGGACTTTTGCCCAGATGATTGTCGTAAAGTTTGGCTTTAAATGTTGCGTCACTAGCTTTGGGGAACATGCACTCCTCTTCAAGGATGGACATGATGCCCATGGGCTACAAAGACACAAACGCAACACAGAAACGGTTAATATCGGTATCTGCAAGCAATCTCTGCTGAGATACCCATTATCTGAATACCTTCTGGATACATCAGGGGCTGCTTCTCCTAAAGCTCATCAAACAACACAACCAATAAGTTAAACTGGAAATCACCAACCTTCTCAATGAGTTCAATGCAGGCTGCCAAGTCCATGCCAAAGTCGATGAACTCCCATACGATACCCTCTTTCTTGTACTCCTCCTGCTCCAGCACGAACATGTGGTGGTTGAAGAACTGCTGCAGCTTCTCATTAGTGTAGTTAATGCACAGCTGCTCAAAGGTGTTGTACTGGAAACCAGGAGCAAAGACAGGGTCAGACTTCACGTGCAGCTTCAGTCGGGTTGACGAGTGTCTGAAAACCTCTGAAAACCTTTAAACCTTACGTCGAAGATCTCAAATCCTGCAATGTCCAACACACCAATGAAGTACTGGCGGGGTTGTTTGGTGTCCAGTGACTGGTTGATTCTCACCACCATCCACAAGAACATTTTTTCGTACACGGACTTAGACAGAGCACCGATAGAGTAGTACACCTACAAATAAATCATAAAACAAGAAGATTTCCATTTGAATTTTTTAAATTCTGCGATGCCCTACAATGAAAAGCCGGAGAATCATCTCATTTCACTTCACCTGCTGCACACTTTGGCCTTTGGTGACCCATTCGTTGCCTACTTTCACCCTTGGGTGGCACAGACCCTTGATGAGGTCAGCAGAGTTGAGGCCCATAAGGTATGCCACTTTGTCTGTGTCTGTAAATGGATGTTGCGTTGCGTTATTTTATCTCAAAGATACTGAAATTGCAGATAGTGTTGTTACTTTTGTTAGTAAGAGTGAACATTGGAGCAGGTTTTGTTCCGGTGAGTTTATACCCTCTGTGCCGTCGGGCTCGGCCTGTTCCTCTCTCTGCTTCTGTTTGAACTTCATGTTTCCATAATGCATGATAGCACCAATCAGCTTGTAAATGCCATTCTTTTCCTCTTGGGTGAAGCCCAGGACATCAAAAGCTTCCTAAAAATGAATCAAAATTGCATTTTGGAGTTTCTTATATACTTAGATGTGCGTGTATTCCCACTTCTCATCCACTCACATCAGTAGCCATCAGCTCCTCTGCATCATTGATGGAGGCTACAGTTGTCTCTCCTTGGGAGATGTAACAGTAGTCATAGGGGTTGTTGGTGATCAACAGCATTTCTGTTAAAGGGCAGCAAAAGATCAGCCTTGGAGTTTGTTTTGTATTTATAAACTTCATTTCTATATTTTTTTTTAGCCCCTTCATCTCACCCAACAATTCTGGCTTCCTCTGGGACAGAATCTGGTAGAAGATGTGGTAATCTCTCTCAGCCTTGAGCTGATAAGTCACACGGGATTTCTCCAACAGATCTAGAAGAAATAGAGCAATTATAAAGTTGAAATAGTAGAGACTATTTTAGTCTTTTCTGTATTTGACCACATTATCTGTTGGTTAGTGCTTTGCTAAAGCCGTACAGCTCAATACTATATAAACCACTGGCTGCTACTGTGAGACATTTTACAGAAAGTTATGTAACTTGGCTCGGTAGGAGTATTATGTAAATGATAATGAGGTGATCTGATTATCCAGGTTGTGTCACAGTTTACTTACATGTCTCAATATCAGCTGAGGCCAACTTTCCACTCACACCAAAGTGGATTCGAATGAATTTGCCCTGTTAATTACAGTTCAAACTTATTATTTGCATTTCATTATTTCTTTATTTTCTCTCACCTGAACAGTGTTGAGGTTTTGAAACTTGAGCAAGCTACAGTTGTGCTCATATTTATTCATCCCCTTTTATTAAAGAAGGAAAAAAACAGCTGCCTGTAAAATAAGCTGAACTTGTCTGAAGTAATAATAAATAAAAATTTTATGAAAATAACTACATTATTTTCTAATTCTGGTTCAATAGAAATATTTTTTTTAAAAAGCAAATAAATAAGATAATTTATTACATATTACATCACTCATAAACTAATATTTAGTTGAACAATCCTTTAATGTTTCCACTCCAGTCAGGTGTTTTCTGTTCCTCTCAGTCAGACTTCTGCACCTGTTGACAGGTATTTTGTCCCACTGTTCAACAGAAAAGTGCTCTAATTTGTCCAGGACCAGTTTGTTTGTTTGTTTGTTTGTTTTTTTTCTTCAACTCAGTTAAATGAAAAAACAGTGTCTTATATTACTAAATTATTCATTCATTCATTCATTCATTTTCTGAACCGCTTAATCCAATTCAGGGTCGCGGGGAAGCTGGAGCCTATCCCAGCCGGCTTTGGGCGACAGGCAGGGTACACCCTGGACAGCTCGCCAGTCCATCGCAGGGCCACACAGAGAGACGAACAACCACTCACGCTCACAGCCATTCCTAGGGGCAATTTAGAGTAACCAATTATTACTAAATTATATTTTTGCAAATTTTTAGTTATTGTTCCTTTTTTTAAGTCTCCAGTTATTTGAGTGACTGCTGTAAATTCAGCCTTTTCTTTCATGAAAAGGGATGAATACATATGAGCACAACTGTAATAAGAAGACTCACAAATCTGGAGGAGTTGTCATTTCTGATGGTCTTGGCGTTTCCAAAAGCCTCCAGAGCGGGATTGGCCTGGATGATTTGATCCTCCAGGGTTCCCTGTGGATGCCAGGAGTGTTAAAGGTAACTTAAAATAGGTTTTTCATGCTTTGGATGAGTCAGACCAGACAAACCTTCTTCTCTTGACTTGGATCTTTCTTGCCAGAAGCAGCTGCGATGCTGGCAAAATACTGGATGACTCTTTTGGTGTTCACAGTCTTTCCAGCACCGGATTCTCCACTGGGAACGAGAACGATGTGTGAACTAAACATGAACAGCATAAAACCATGACGATGAAAGCGGATACGAGGAGTCGGGACGGACTTACGTGATGAGGATTGACTGGTTTTCTCTGTCTGAAAGATTGAAGGCAACACTCGGCGTTAGAATTGTTTTCCTTAAACTTCCACTTGGTGTCACACCATTACATTAAAGGCGAACATACCAGAAAGCATGTACTGGTAGGCGTTGTCAGAGATGGAGTAGATGTGAGGAGGAGCTTCACTCCTCTTCTTTCCTCTGTAGGCTTTGACCACCATCTGATCGTACACCGGCAGCCACTTATAGGGGTTGACAGTCACACAGAACAGCCCTGAGTAGGTCTGTGGACAGAGATTCACAGCAAACACTTCATTTATTTAATCAAAACTTCCACAGAACGAAGAGATCTGCTGGTTCAATGACATTACTGACGTAGATCATCCATGCTGCATAGCGCTCTTTGAGGTTAAACAGCACGGCAGGCTCGTGGAGGAAGGTAAACATCGCCATGTCCTCAATTTTATCGAACTTCGGCGGGTTCTGGGGGTGGACATCTGCCTCCTTAATGGTGACGGTCTGAAAGTTTTTACCAAAAGAGAAGATCTCTGTTTATGTTGCTGTAAAAGTTCCATCTATTCCATCTTCATCAGTCAGTCAGCGTCTGATGCGCTTACCTTTCCAAACTCCGTTTCAACAGTGACTTTGTCACCATCTCTGCTGGAAATTAAGGCTTTAACGTATTCCACCTCAGGGTCGGGCACGAAGCAGTTTTTCTTCATGTCGAAGGGCCGGGTCTGAGCCTCGAGGCGCTCCTTGTCTGATTTTCTCAGGAAGGGCGCCGCTGTCCCAAACTCCGCCATGATGGCATCGCCAGACATCTTGAAAGCTGTGAATAAATAACTGGAGTTAAGCATTTATATAAAACCAGGTCTGTTCTAGTAATTAATTTTCATTAAAACAAATATAAAAAACACATTATATAGCCCTTTACCTGTTTTTACTTCCTCCCCTCTATGACTGTATGGTTGTGTGAAGTCCCTTCAAACACAAAAGCAGCTTTATGACTAAATCCCTAAACTCATTGAATTACTTGGAAATTTAGCATTTCAACCAGTTATTCTGATACCAGAGAATATTAGAAGACTTTAAACCATTATTACTTCCTTAATATGATAAAATCTAAACATGTAATTAGTAAGAACTAAAGGTGTCTTCTCATTTTTATTCCAAGACCATTTCAGCCTAATGTTTTAATGACTGTTTGGAAAAAATTGATGATTTATTGGAGTAGCATGCCGAGGCACTTTCTATGTCCAATAAAAAGAGCAAACATAGTCCGCTGCCTGATAAAGAGCTAAATTCAGTGACAATAAAACAATTAAAAAGTGTTCATACTTACCTACAGATGCTCTGCTCTTGCTGTTACTGCTCTTTGGGATCTCCTCTTTTTATACATCCAGGAGGCAGTGCTTCGTCACACGGTCGCCCGATAAGGACAGAGAAAGAAAACAAAGGATCAGAAAAGGGAACATCTGTATTTGGAGACAAAGGTGTGGACAAGTTGAACTGCTGCGTAACCATTGGCTGCTGAACCTGAAGCTTATTAGCAGCTCCTGCATCAGCATCTATTTCCATCCTGCCTAAACAATGAAAAAATAAAAAGTATTTTTAGCTTATAAATAAAGATGGGAGTTATTTTTAATGGTTGAAGCACGTTTTACTGTCAAATAAGAGAGATTTTATCTATATTTTATTAACCTGGAATGTTTATCACAAGAAAATTAATAATATAAGTCTGTTAGAGCTCTTCTTGAATTGATTTCAGATCTATAAAATGTAATGTTGCCCTCAGTTTATGTCTGAGTGACTACCGACTCTATTGTATTGTCCATGAAGACAAAGATAACCTTGTGAATGTTTCACATGTATTCTTCCTCCCTAGTCCTTCCTTGCCACCCAGTGGACCCCAGCGGACCCTCATCCTTCTATAATAAAACATCAAGCATGACAGCTGTTTGCTGTCAGATGTCTCTGCAGCCATAGGGCGTGTAAATAAATACGTTCAGCCACGCTTAGCGCTCACCACCTCCCCTATTTACTCAGTAGTCACCACAGCAGGGTCGATGCTGGTAATAAGTGTCACGTTAACAGAGGAGATTGTTAAGTCATGTGTTTATTGAGTTGACCACCTGAAGACCTCCTCAAGAAGCGCACAAGCTCTGGTGGCATTAATGGTTTCACACTTTGGCGTTGGGTGTCACCTTGCAGGCCTCGACAGTTGGCTGTCTGCACCCGACGTACCGCTCCTCAGCACATCAAGGCCATCGCTGAGGCTTTCATTCCCAGCTGTCTTGTGTCTCTCTGCAGACTTCAACACCTAAGCAGAATCCTCATAAGCCCCCCCCCCATAGCCCCCTCCATGTGCAGCAGGCACCCTGATGGGCTGTTTAAGCTCAAACATTTGCTAAAGCTAAACATAAGCTGCATTTCATCATGTTTTCTATTCAATAACCAATGATTGGTGTATGTGATAGAAACAGAGTTGCAAGACGTGCCAGAGCAGAGAAAATGTACATGAAGCAACTAGGAAACCTGGATGTGGCAAGTGAACACTAAAGATTCATGTTTGCATGAATTAATCATGCAAAGCTCGGGGTTTTGAACTCAGCTGCAACCCAAAATGCTTTTAATTCACCATATTCTATTTATTCCATTTCAGTGATTATTGCTACCACAGACTTCTCCATGGCAACAGAGAATGAGACTTATTAGTATTCAGATGTACTTCCAGCAAAATAGATGTCTGAAATAATAAATTTAAGATACTCTCTATAACTGCTAGAGGCTATATAAAGTCTCTGCTTATTTCCACAGACAACCAGGAGTGTATGGAATTAAATTAAAACAGTATCATGGAAGAATTTACAATATCAATCAACATCTAATAATTATCTAATAATCTCTCTTACGAGTTATCATCTCAGTTAGTCTTCTTATAGGTGCTCCTTATGATTGTCTGCTTTGTTTTCCTACAGAAGACTGATTTTCTGTACAGTTTTTTTTGTGTTTGTTTGTTTGTTTTTGTTGTGGTAACTTGTGTGTTTTTGTCTAATTTTCTTCCCCTAACTCTCTCCTTCTCTATAAAAATTTTTATGCTTTCTTTCTACATATACAGTATATATAAATAACTCACTCCCTATGTAAATATATTTTATGTTTGTAAATATGAATATAAATAAATAATTGTAAATACCACGGTAAGAAGGTCGCTGGTTCAATCCTCAGCTGGGGGAGGCTCGGTCAGTGGCCTTACTGTATGGAGTTTGCATGTTCTCGCCGTGTGTGCGTGGGTTCTCTCCGGGTACTCTGACTTCCTCTCACTGTCCATAGACATGCGTGTTAGGTTAACTGGTTATTCTAAATTGCCCCGAGGAGTGAGTGTAAGTGGTTGTTTGTCTCTTTGTGTTGGAACTGCAATGGACTGGTGAGCTGTCCAGGGTGTACCCTGCCTTTTGCCCGGACACTGCTGGGTTAGACTCCAGCTTCCCTGCAACCCTTGATTAGATTAAGCGGTTTGGATAATGGATGGATGTAAATACCAGTGAATGTAAATAGGGTCTGGCTGACTGATTAACTGACTGTGGAGAAGTGGTAGGACTTGAACATGGTTCCATCCTGACTTGTGTAGATAGATAGATAGACAGACAGACAGACAGACAGACAGACCTCTGGTTGTCAGCCAATTGCTTCCTGAGCGCAATTTCTTCAAAACAAAAAAGGACTGAGAGGACTGAGAGGTGTTTATGGTCTGATGTCATCTTCTTTGTCCTTCAGCTCGAAGAACAAGCACATGGCTTTAATAAAGCTCCTGCAAATGTCAGCAGCTCATTGAAACAGACTCTAAAGGCCAAGTTACACAAAGTCATCTATGACTTTTACTAACTGGCTTCATGTCTTTATTCCTGACTGAAAAAATATTGAATTAAATGCAAAATGACACCTTTAGGAAAAAATACCCCTTTATTCAAGATGGTTTTGTTTACCTATTTGTCTCCATGTTCACACCCAATGACCCAAACTGGATGTGAATCATCATTAGCGGCGCAGCTGTTGCCGGGTCGCCATTGTATACGCTGGCACGGTTAGTTCATGCTGTAACTCCACACTGCACATCTTGTTGGCATGGCATTGTTTCCTTCCATTCACCCTTCAGAGGACAAAGATAAACTTGTGAAATTGTTTTGGGATTCCTTCTGCTGAGCTTAAGTGAAAGAAGAGTCCTCTCATTTATCCTGCTCAGCGGTGGCAACCTCTGTGATAGTGTGCAAGTTTCTAATTTTAAAAAATTAACTGGATTTTTTTCTGTCATACAATTAAAATCACGAGGGAAAACTAACCCACAAGCAAAAGTGTCCTTATAATCAATCATCCATACATTCAGCTTTGATGTCCATTTATTTTTCCATGTATAATGAAGCTGAATAAGTAAGGGATAATGCCCGACAACGTGTCCATTATCAGAAATTAATGGACGACGTGGGGGCATGAACCGTCCGATGCGGTTGCCTCCGCAAAGTCCATTAATTTCTAATAATGGAAACCTTGGAGGGCATTATCCCGCTTATATCATGGTCACTCACAAAAGAAATAATATAAGATCAATTACTAATTTTGTTTTTGGTGTTAAAATAATGTTTTCACAAGAAAGGGCAGAGCGAACTATTTGATGTCTTTTGTTGTGGCGTTTCCAAGGTAACCAGATTTGAGCGCACCGTCTATGGAGCGCACCTGCACCACGTTCAACAGCAGATACAATTGCAACAAATACCTTCTCTCCTGCTTCATCCCAGTCTTGAAAATGATCAAATTCACCAAATAGATTGAAAGAAACTATAAAAATAACTCATGTCACTGTGATGTCTGACGTTGTCAGTCCAGATTTTCTTTCAGCCCGTTTGTCGCTAACATTTTTGTTGCCACGGTTACCAACTGCTGTTTGAGCCAGGGCACTGATTTAGAACTATTAAGATGTTTGACGGAAGTTTTTTTAACTGGTGTCCATTATCACTTTTTAAACGACAACCTGCAACCAATCAGAATAAAGTATTCACCCAGACCATGGTATAAGTCATTTTGAAGCAATGTGTTATAAGATTAACGTCTGCTGACTGCGGTATTTAAAGGGAAACTCTCTGAGTTCACAAGTCAACACAAGGATCACCAAAGCTATTTCTACACTATGCAAAGTGTTAGGCTGCTTGCAGGGTGATAATTTGTCTCAGACATAGCCGGAGAAGAATCACCTCCTCCAAGACCTCTGCACTGTGTAACAAGACTCTTTCAACACTTGACGGCTCCATTCTCCAGGTCTTAACCTCCAGTAGTCTTTACATAACTTTCCCTGTCTGCAGCCCTGCGCTCGGCTGTTCTGCAGCTCTGTCAGAAAGGCTCCACTTCTGACATGTTCTTCGTGGCAGCTGAAATGTTTGTCTGGAGCGACCTGAACAACAGGTTTCAGTGTACATAGAGAGGCCTTCTGGGATTGCACGCTGGTGTCATTAGCAGGGTGGAAGGAATTTATCTGGATTTACTGAAAACATTCAAGTCTCTGAATGCGGTTTAGAGCAGCGGTTCTCAACCTTTTTGCAACATAGTAGTACCCCTTGTAAAATATTTTTTTAAGCCACGTACCCCCTAACCACTGCACAGTTATTTTGGTTAAGAAAAACATGAATACAGCAGTATGTCATTTGTGTTTGGTTTATTAAACTTTTAACTGTCCAAACTAATGGAAATCTCGACGACGCCTCTACCAGGACTCCATTGTTTGCGTTGTCAAGGCGACAGTGACTGACAATTATGCTTTGGCTGGTAACGGAAGGGGTTAAATTCACATCGGAAAGTGGGATAGGAATGAAATGGTGTAAATCTAAATGTAAATTCAGTTTATGAATCTATACTTACATTGGATGAAATATGTTAAATATTTATATAACATTATTTTTTATATTGTTTTGTTTAAGGATGTTTTAAAGAAAACATAAAAACATATGTTTTCAAAACATTTCATGTACCCCCTGGAATGCTTTGAAGTACCCCCAGGGGTACACATACCCCTATTTGAGAAACAGTGGTTTATAATATAATATAATTTCTTATTTAAAAGCTAAAAAAGGTCATTATTGCTGTTTCTCTTGTATTTTACAGGGGGTATTTTGTAGTGGCGGCTTTCCAGTAAAGTATACGTCAAGGAAAGTGTTTTGTCTCTCTACAAGGTGAAAGGTGGTCCAATGTGGCAGGAGAGAGAATGATGGCCTGTGACGACCATCTTGCCCCATACCTCAGCTTTCACACCTTATCTTTAGAGTGCAGCTCTAACCTTGAGGGCATTGTTGTGCTACCAGGGTGGAACATACCAATCTGTGTTAAGATTCTCATTCCCAGCTGTCGTCACACAACCTTGAGGGCTGCTGTCCTTTGTCTGCAAAGACAAAATGGGTCAGATGGCATGAACAGTAGCTTCTGACAGCCTGGTGCTGCGTTGAGACGTATGGAATCTAACAACGTGCAGTGAACGGCAGAAAGATGAACTTTATTATCAGACTGTGCAATATTATGATTTTCTATCTGACCTATCTGAAAGAGCTACATCTCAAACTCTACAGGCTTCTGTTAGCATGTTGAATGTTAAAGTTCGTGGCAGGATATTTAATATTGTATTAAGAAGCTTGTTTTCAGAAGAGCAGATAGGAGACACCCACTTCTCTCTAAAAAATAACATGAAGCATGGTTTAGGTTTATAAAGCTGCATCTGAACAACCCAGAAAACCTCTGGAACAACATGCTTCGTAAAGGCTAAAGTGGAGATGTGTTGTCGTATCTGAATGTTTAGCATTATTTTGATACCCAGCCCTGGCAAGTACCATGACTTTTCCTTATGCCTTCATACATAAAACCCTAAAAATGTTGGAGAGTCTTTTCACATACCCGTAAATATGTCGTAGAGGGTCATGGAATTGATGAATTACTTATCAGCAAAGTGGAATTAATCATGTGATTGTGATAAACATGTCCCAGTTTGTAATGTCTCCATCTTGTGGTTCTCTAAGGTACAGTCTGCATTTACATCTTATTGAAGATGTGTTGTGACTTCTAAAAAAAAAAAAAAAAAAAGAGCTGTGACTAAATTAGCCTGTTAAAATCATGACATCAAAATAACCACATGATGGAGGTCTGCCATAATGTATATTTAATGTAATGTGTGTGTGTGTATATATATATATATATATATATATATAGATATAGATATCTGGAATCGAAAGATCTTTTGTTTATTTGAATTCTCCATACCCCATGAAGTCAAACAATGTTCGAGTTGTAGCCCACTGTGGTGTCTTTTAAGGTCAAAAACTTTATATTTTAATTAAAAATAACACTGAAATATTAACTTATTGCAATTTCATTTACACTGTCATTAAATTGCATTGCTTATTACTGATTTATTTTCAGTGTCAGGTTGCAGAACATGGCTTATTGTCATTTTAATTAAAATTCCATTCTGTACGACAATAATTTCCCTCTGGGATAATAAAGTATTTAACTGTCTTCATGTAAAATCATTTATCATAAAGCAAGCAAGACTTTGAAAGATCTGTGACACTGAGTAACGTAGGGGGCCCCAGAGGTTTAAATAACTGCTGAGTAACCTTCTGAGGGGTTACGATAGCTGTCAGGCATTAACTGTCTGTGGAAACATGGTACAAGGTGTTAATTGAATTTATGTCAAAGGATTCCTTTACTGGACCTTTAATGCCACTTGAGAAGCTCCTTAAAATGTCACAAATTCTCACTTGGCTTAGCTTTGACCTGGCAGTAAGTCAGCTCCCAGTTATATCCTGATGTCCAGGTTTCAGCTGTCTGCTTGCTGTCTGTAGAGGTTCTTCTACAAGACAAGGTCTATTACTGTACGACAGGGAGACAATTGTTACTGATAAGTAGGTGAAGATACCTAGCTTATTTCTTCATTTTAGATATTTTTTTTATCGTGTATACACTATGCCAATCACGATAAAATGAAATTTAAAAAAGCCCTTATATGGTCATGGTATGTTTTATAAATCTAATTATACTTTCTGTTGAATCAAACTCAGGTTAATTTGACATACAGAGAGAAAATATTGTACTTTTTTAGAAGTAAGATGAGAATATTCAGCAAATTGTTAGCTTAGCTTAGCATAAAGCAATGAGCTAAGCAAGCTTGTTACCATACAGCCCGCTTTGGTTAAAAATTAGTTAAACACAACTGAATGTGCAGCGATCTTTTTACCTTGTATCCAAAATGGAATAATGAAAACTGTTACTACATTTTGGGGACATTCATGCATTCATTCGTGATCTGGGCCTATCCCTGCAGTCTCTGGGCATAAAAACAACATAAAAAAGCTATTTTAAGATTACACTTTTGAGAGAATATTGTCCAAAGCAAGAGAGATTTTGAGCAATATGCAAAACCATCTCAGCCCAAGTACAGCTGTACAGATTGTCTTCTTTTTCTTAAATAAAGATACTTAAATGTACAGAAACACCCCCTGTTAATGCTGACTGGGTAAAAATCAAACATCAGCCAATACATATATCACTATAAAAAATCACAACAATATCTATGCAGACAAAACAACCAAAGACCCATGAAACCTTTACATTTTATTGAATTTAATATTTTGAACTCACATGTTTTTCGGCCACCAGATGTCACTGATGTGATGTGTTCAGAAAGGTCCAAGAGATCAATTCTTTTATCCTGAGTAATCATTCCAAACGATTCGATATCTCAACGCGTCGATTTCTGCAGGACTACTAATAATCACATAATAACGTGCATCTTTATTTAGTACATTTTAAGAGCAAAATTTATGTTTTTATATTTATATTTTATTTTTAAGATAGCTAAAAGACATTGTGGGTCTGGGATGGCCAACTGTTAGGAGTTTCCCTGCTGTAACCACATAGACTGTATTTGCTAATTACACACATGTATACCAATAGATGTCGACATCTTTTATATTTGAACTTGTTGCAAAGTATTTGGCAGCCAACGTTACTAGTGTTTATCTAATATATTTGTTTAGCTTAAGCAGGACACCACTACCTCACTGTGTTAAAGCACAAGAAATATTCTACTCGTCTTGTAACTAACATCTGTGTGCTAGTTGGCGTTAGCATCTTACTTTTGAACAAACATAGTAGCTTTTGTTATCTTCAATTGATTCAGCTGCGAGTGATTTCTACACTGTTTGATCGATATGTTGGCATCAGTACATTTTTTTGGGAAGGTGAAAAATACACCACCCAAACCTAAGTGTTGTTGTTGTTGCTTTGGCATTTTGCTCAGGAAGAGCTTGCCAGCCCGTTATCTCTTAGTTACTGTTGCTAAGGTATGATTGGTCAGTGACGGTTATTGGTCCGTTTGTCCCTGATTGTTGATAGCATTAGCGCTCGCTAGGGATCTTAATAGGTTTTAATGGTTAATAAATTTTAAAATACTGTCTGTGACTTCTAATTCTTACTCTTATTTTCTGTAAGGATACAGTATGTTTTGAAGATGTGATTATATTTAGAGTTTGATGTTTAGTGGACAGAGTTAAGCTAGTTCATTTTAGACCCTGTGTTAAGCTAAGCTAACAGGCGTTAGCAGGTAGTGGCGTCCTTTCATGACCACTGTAGTTATTACTCTCCCAAAGTGTGTCACTCTACAGACATGTTAAAATGCCCAAACTGCCATAAAAACAGAAAGGAAGTTATGCAACCTGGAATAAAAGCTTAGACTGAAGCTTAATCTCTATGAGAAGAGAACAAATAAATTCCATACTACCATCCGTTATGCACAGAATAATCACTAAATGATAAATGGTACTATTTTGTTAGATATGTTTTTCCTGGTCAAATTATGCTGTGTTCTTATGAGATTAAATGCTTTTCCCTTTGTAATCTTAAATGTATGCCTGCTTTTTAGAGGGGTGACATATAAACTAAAGGGCCTATAACATAATCTCTTAAGAAGTCAGCCATGTAGAAAAGTAATTTTCACTTAAAATAGCTCTTAATTTCTTTTATTTCTATACTTTGTCCTTTTTGCCATGCTCTGTATTCCATTTAAATGATCAGTGCAGACCAAGAAACTCACACTTAACCAACTTGAATCTCTGTCTTATATACTGTTTCTATATCAAATACAGCTCAGAGATGAATGTGTAATGGCTCAGGAGATGGGACCCAAAAAAAACCACAAAAAAAACCCAGAAGACCTCAGGACTAGGTTAAAGATTTTATTGCCAATTACTGGGGTTGAGGAAGCCAATTCTAGAGGGGCTGAAGTACCCTTAGAGGATCCAAACTGGGTCCGGCTTGTGACGACATGAAGATTAGTGGAATTGCACACAGGGAGAAGCCAACTCCAGGGAGATATGATGTCCAAGAAGACAAAAAAGGAGTTCCTCTCAGCAGAGATAATTGAGAGTTTGTCTAGTATCCAAAATCCAAATCCTAAAGCCAGTCCAAGGTCCATACACCAAGTTGACTCACAAGGGGAAGAGATAAGGAAAAACGCTAGGCAGGCAGGTACTCAGGAGAAGGAGAAAAAGGGCAGGAATACAGAGTGAGCAAGAGCATTAACGTAGACTGGAAACGAACAGAGAACATCTGACAATCTGGCAACCAACATCCTGGGCTTGCTGCTTGAATAGAGGGAGGCACAGGTGGAAACCATCAGCTAATCAGTACAGGAGGATGCCTTCAGGGACAGCTGGGAAAAATCATGACCCCCCCCGGCGACCCACCAGGCTGAGCAGGATGAGCACGATGGAAGCGAGCCAACAGAGCAGGATCCACAACATGGCGAGCAGGAACCCAGCAATGCTCCTCAGGGCCATACCCCTCCCAGTCCACCAGGTATTGGAGGGCCCGACCTCGGGGCCGAGAACACAGGATGCGACGTGGAAGATGTTTTCAGGGGCATCTGGGAAAAATCATGACAGAATGTGATTGAAGTAAATGTGCAGCATGGCAGATGTGACTCTCACTGGAACTATGAGGTCTAACTTGTGTGACATCTCTTTTCTACATGAACACAAAATAACCTGCTGACAAGATGTTTATGTTTATGTTCACTGTTGTAGACATATGCAGCTGGCATTTCATGTTGTTTTTTAGGATTATTTCAATCAGATTCATTGTCATTTTAAACATTATTTTTATTATAAAAGAAGCTGTGATGGAATTGAACTGTGTATCGACCAGCATATCAGTTTAATGGAACTTTTGTTTAACCTGCCACAGTCAGTTCATGAGGAGATATTAAAATGTGTGTCCCTTTTTTTTTTTTTTTTTTTTTTGTTTACAATGCTATAGTTTGGTGGAGAGCTTTTCCAGCAGTCCAGCTGGCAGGTCAGATTTTCACAGACAGCGAGAGGGATTTTCAAAGCAGATTAGAGGGATTTAAATGATCAGATGTGGCCCAACTGCAGCGATCTCAGTCTAAACACAAAACCAGCATTGTTGCAGGAGTGAGAAACACTTTTTAAGTTTTTTTTTTAAATTATTATTGGCATGATTTTTTTTCTGGGCTTTAATTTGAGCAGCATTGGAGTCCTATCTTTGTTGTTAAATTGGGGTAAACAAAGGATGTAATATTTCACCAACATTTTGGTCACAAAACAACCTTGCTGGTTCACACCACAAAACGATACAATAATAAAAAAAAAAACAAACATACACCCAGAGGCCAACTACAAGGGCCGACAAAGGCAGCCACAACAAAACCAACCAGTCTCAAGATTTCCAAAGTGGCAAGCTGTTTCACACCACAACAACTGCCCTGAATGTTCATCTGAAGCTGGCTTAAATAGGGAAGCTACAGCCGGCCAGCCAAGGAAGGGGCCAATCACAGGCAGAGGATGGCACAGCCGGGTGTGTGCTGCAGAGCCAGCCAAGGTGTGATAGCTGCTTGTAGGAGTCTTCTTGAAATACATAGGCCCCAGGCCTCAGGTTCTTAACAGTGCCAGACAGGCTTGTCTGATTCGTCGGCCTATCTACTGGGGTTTTCATACACAATCATCTATAAGGTTTACAGGGAATGGTCTGAAAAAGAGAAAAATATCCAGCAAGCAGCAGTTGTCCAGACCAAAATGACTTGTTGATATCAGAGGTCATTAGAGAAACTCAAGCAACTACTTGGTCACATTGGCACACAGCAGGCCTGATCTGAGTTGCCAGGTAATGATCTAAGATGCAAGGCAAACACATGCCTCTCCCACTCGCAGGGCAATTCCAGAGTTGAGTATTTTAGTCTTAGATTTCTCCTAACGAACTTTGAGAAATGTCCATCCCACTCCACAAACTGTTACCTCCAGAGGAAGTAAAAAAAAAAAGTCACAATCTGGGGGAGAACATTGGTCTTCATCATCCGTATTCTGCTGTCATGGTTGAGGAGAAACAACCTTCACCTCTCCAGATCTTCCTAGATGGTCTTATTATCTATAGTTAACATCATCTAACTCTGCAAGAATATCTCAGAAAACATTAAAAAAAAACTCAATTTGTGATCAGTACAAATTAAATCAGTAGTTTAAAGGAGCTAAATTAAAGCCGTGTCAGATTTTAATGCAAGAAAACACCAATATTTTGTTTATTTGTCCAGTTTTAATTGAATGAAATCAGGCTATAGAGTTAACTGCATTACACCCATTGAACAGATCATCAGTTTTGTCAGACATAATAATCAAGCCAAGTTAATCAGTGATAATGACTATCTGTAAGTGTTAGGCTTGACTGCAACATACAGAGGAATAAAAGATCTACCACAGGCTGATAGAAGAAGCAATCTGCAAATGTGTGTGTCCTTAACGTTACCTCTTCAACACCAGAGTCGGATTTTAAACCCGTTTTTGCTCTTAATGCCACACACCTGTCAACATCAGGAAAAAGGCTTTACCAGGTGCAGTTTCTAAAAGACTGAAACAGCTTTAATAATCATCCTAGTTTATTTGTGCCATTTATAAGGTGTTTGCTTCAAACACAGTCGAAACAAAGACGATATTAAGATAAAATGATGTTGGCGAGGGGTTCATTCGGAGCTATGGGACCCTCTTCAGCTCCTGTTCAGAGAGCACGCTCATTGGGCCCCTTCTCCAGCATCAAACATTCAGCTAAAAACAACAGAAAAACTTCAGACAAAACATAAATGTTCCTGTTAATACAAGTCACCGTTAAACCTTCATGTAGTCTGTTTTCTTTTACAGCTCATCTCAGGAGGCAAAAACTACGAGGAAACAGAGAAAAACAAGCCCTTCAGTGCCTCCGAACATGCAGATAGGAATGTTGTGACAGCCAACAGCTTTGCTGTTATTTGACAGGTGACATCAGAGAGTAAAAAGTTTGCCTTAAACCAATTTAGCTTAATTCTTGGGATAAATTAGGGTTTATACTTGAACAACATAAATAACATAAATATTGCTGGCTCCAGGCCAGATTGAGTGACTGGATTTATCCAGTTTTAACGTCGATACATTAAGCTTTAGATCCAAATTTTGATAACAGCTGGTTTATGTTTGTAGATCAGTCCTTTAAATTTAAAGACTTCAGTCAAATGAAACACTCATCGCTGTAAAACGAGGAAAAAAGGTAAAAGTTCAAAGTGCCTTTCCACTGCATAGCGTACTGTAAGGTTCCAGCCAGTCAGCTTAAAAAAAAGGAGAAAAAAACCTCTAAAAAGTTAAGGAAAGCAAAGTCTAGAGTATTTACAAGGCATTTTACACACATTCACCTCAAAATGTTACATGTGCCCCGAGAACTACCAGTTTTCTGACAAAAATCATAGAAATTTATACAAAACCCACTTTGATTTTATACACCTCTGAGCACTTACTGTGTGGTCCACAGCAAACAGGACAAAAAGAAGATGCTTTACGGAGGTTAAGACCGATAAATCAGAGCGAACATGTTTACAACAGACACACTGAGGATGGAAGAAGGCGTGCAGCAGTGTGTGCTGGTGCGTCTCGTATCCTCTGCTCAAGATGAGGGCTTTGTTACGTGTGTGTGAATGAAGTGAAGGTGACCACCTGGAATGATTAGAGGATGATATGTTAGAAAGCTTAAAGTCTGATCACTGTCGTTTGATCGGTTGCAGCCCTTTTCTCTCCATCCGTCTTTCTGTTTTCTGTATTGCTTTGTTTGTTCTCTCCTCTGCATGAACATGACAGATGGAAATGTTCTTGCAGCAAAATGACTGCTCCATTCCCCCCATGTTTAAGTCTTTTAGGTCTCTGGGTTGGGAGTGGCTAGCAGCGGCACGTTATCCCTCCTCCTTCTGCCCAGCGGTGGGCGTCTGTACTGCTCCCCATCGGCCAGCGTCTGGGGCAGCGGCTTCCTCTTGCTCTCAGGCAGCAGCAGGATGGACAGCACTGCCAGCAGAGCCAGCGAGGAGTAGACCACGTGGTGCAGGAAGTAGCCGTAGTGGTTCCGCAGGTCCATGATGGGGGTGCTGAGGCGGCCCACGCAGCCCAAGGCAAGCGCGACGCCAACACTGCTGCCCCTGCAGACACACAACGCCGTGTTTTTAGCTGGCAGCTAATTACAGTATCAGTCCTCATTTAGCTACCGACATTTTTTTTTACTCATATATGTACAGTTGTGCTCATATTTATTCATACCCTTTCATTAAAAAAGGAAAAAAACAGCTGCCTGTAAAATAAGCTGAAATTGACTAAAGTAATAATAAATAAAAAAATTTATGAAAATAATTACATTATTTTCTAATTCTGGTTCAATAGAAATATTTTTTAAAGCAAACAAATAAGATAATTTATTACATATTACATCACTCATAAACTAATATTGTGTTGAACAATCCTTTAATGTTTCCGCTCCAGTCAGGTGTTTTCTGTTCCTCTCAGTCAGACTTCTGCACCTGTTGACAGGTATTTTGTCCCACTGTTCAACAGAAAAGTGCTGTAATTTGACCAGGATCAACTTGTTTGGTTTTTTTTTTTTCTTCAACTCAATTAAATGAAAAAACAGTGTCTTATATTAGTAAATGATATTTTTGCAAATTTTTAGTTATTGTTCCTTTTTTAAGTCTCCAGTGATTGTTGTAAAGTCAGCCTTTTCTTTCATGAAAGGAAATGAACACATATGAGCACAACTGTATGTTTTTATTTATTTATTAGCATTTATTTAACAAGAAAAAAGTCATATTGAGATTTGCATCTCTTTTGCAGGTGAGCTATGGCCAAGAAAAGCAGCTAATAGTTATATACAGATACAACATACACACATTTTGTGTTAGCTAATTTCTGTTCAGAACACCTGAGTCAAGTACAGATCAAAATACAGATGCTTTGTGTGAAAACAGTGAGTTCAGCCTTACTGTTTCCATAACAACCAGGTGCTGCTGACTGATTAGTATGAGAGTGACTACTTCGATGAAAGAAGAACTTGCATCATTCAGGTGTGTATTAACTATAGACTGTATACAACAAGATGGACGGAGCCTCCGTGACATCATCCATAGGTTTCTGAAGAGCTGAATTGAAGCTCGGCGGGTGGTTCCTACCGTCGCCATCTTGGCAGGGGGATACGTGTCGTCTCGCCCGGAAAATACAAATATGGGCAAAGAGGTGGAGCTGAGAGGGGGGCTGTGCGCATCATGGTGCAGGATTGACATCAAGCGAACTCCAAGCTGCCTGTAGCTAAGGGCTAACTGAACTAATCCGGAGATAACAGGAGCTAACCAGCTAACGGAGGTAAGCGGGCTAAAGCTAAGTCACGTTGTTAACCGACTAAAAACTGGGGTTGTTCTACGTTCTTCTGACTTGAAGTGGGGGTTTGGGTGCCTGTCAGTCAAAAGGACACGCCCCCAAATATGTCAAATTTACTTTTAAATGGGCGAGTTAGAAAAAAATTCACTCCCCCCACAGTTGTCATGAAGGTAAACCTGACCTATTAAACCTAAAATGAATTTTTGAACCAGGCTGTAAACGTATTTATTTCTGCTGTGAAGTTGGTCTTTTTAACATGGGAGTCTATGGGGATTTGCTCTGTTTTGCAGCCCCTAGTGGATGAAGGGGGAACTGTAGTTTTATGCACTTCCGCAAAGACTTTACTATTTACCGCCGGAGGTTGCCGCTTGGTAATAACACAAAGGCCAATGGGGGAAAGACATCAAAAATGATCTTCAGCTGAAGCTGAAAGTGACTTCCAAATTATTTGGAGTATCATTCTGCAGTAACAAAGATTGTTCACTAGTAGAAAATATTCAAAACAGCTGCTTGTATTTTCATCTTTAACCACTTCCAAGCCTTCTGAATTCATATGAAAATATAACATTTTTCATGGAAAAACTCTGCCGCCTAAAGGGTTAAACGGTGTCTTTGTCTGCATGATGTCGCAGTATTCGCGTTACCTGATGATGGTGGGCATGACCTCTGCAGTGAAGAGGATGCAGAGGGAGGCGGTGGCTTGAGAAGAGAAGAGACCCAGCACTGAGAAAACTGTGATGGCCGTCTCGTTGAGATCTGACAGAGAGGACGGGGAAAAAAAAGCTTCTGTTTATGACATGTAGTTTGAAGCACTGAATCAACCTGCAACCACGCAGAAGTCCCGTCAAATCTCATCGCTGCCCCTTCTATCTGCGATGCATGATTAAAGCTTTGACTTTGCTGTCACTGCAGTGTCCTACATAAACTGGGAGTCCTTTTCCTCACTGACCACACGGGGGAGACAGAGATTGAGGGAAAGAGTTTGTACACAAGGCTGTGGAAAAACAAAGACAAGTCGATTGGATTTTTCCATGAACAGAACTGCCATGTTTGCTTTTAATCTCCAACATAATGCATAAAGCATCAAGTTAAAGCTATTATAACTGCACTAATTGTTAGGAGTATTTTAGGAAACAAGGACTTGTAATGCCAGCTTAAGCCTCATATGAAATCCCTCTAACAACAGGGGGATGATTCCTGGGGAGATGAAGAGAGACTGTGTCCGCCTTGCTGTGAAAGACTATGAATAACTTTCTGTTTGTCTTTCAAGAAGCCACACACTGTTAACCAAAACCTGCTTACACTTCATGAGTCCCAGGAGGATCAAAGAAGCCAGTCCCGTCATCGTCATGGACAAGAGCAGGATGCCACGGCGACCGCACCTGTCTACGGTTGCCCAGAGCAACAGCCAGGCGCCACCCCCTGCGCACACAGACAGCAGGTACGTCCAGTAGAAGCTGGGGGCGGTGCCTCTGACGTCACCTTGGAAAGGGCTGTAGCAGTGACTAATGCCGTGAGAGATGAATCTGGGGGAGGAAGGGCACAGAGGAGAGGAATCAGCGGGCAGAGGTGAACGTCAAAACACTTTCAGGATGAAATACGAGAATGAAGAACGAAGCAGGACGTAAATAGAGAAGTGACTCAAAGCTGGAGGTGCCAGGAGTGTGGAGTGACTTACGAGGTGAAGCCCAGCACACACATGTTCTTCCAGATGTTCCTGCTGTGGAAGAGCTCAGGATAGGACAGCTGGGGGCGCGAGGAGGGAGTCGGTTCTGAATCCAGCTCTGCGGAAAGCAAACGCAACAGTTTTTAACTCATAATCCATCAATAAGAAGGGAGGACGGCCTGACCTGGTCTCTCATCAATCAGCAGATCAATGTGAACTAATTGGTCGTATTTAGTAGGGCTGTGATGATACGCTTTTGTCCCGATTCGATTCGATTCCGATTTTTCGGGTGCTGATTCGATTTAAATTGTGATTGTCACAATTCTTTAAAATTGATCATTTTTGTCAATTAAAAACAAAATAAATGCATGAAACTTTTTTTTTCCTCATCATTTACCTTCATTTCAGTTAGGAAAAAAACAACACAGCCGCCAGACCATCATTCTGCCACTATAATGCCCGAGAAGACAAGTTAAAAAGAGTAATAAAACAATAAAAATGACAAAAATTTTATAATGTTTTTTTTTTTTTAATTATTTATTTGAAAAAAAAAGATTTTTTGTTAAAAAAAAAAATCATTTTTAATTGTGAAGCAAAAAAAAATCCAATTTTCGATTTTTTGATTAGATTTTCCCACCCCTAATATTTAGCACATTTTCACTGGCACAGAAATACACTGAAAACTACACATTTTACCATAACCTGAACATTGCGTGGCAAAATCTCAAAATGTCATAAAAACGTAGTTTAGTGTATCTTTTGAGTGAATTACAGGAAAACAAAGCAAACGAGAGGAAAAAACAGAAAACTGCATTGAATAAAAGTTTGTATTTAGTAACAACTAAAAAAAGAGAAAAAACAAAACTTATAATTAACATTTTTTAACACAAATTACCTTTAGACCATCATGGACTAAATGAACTTGGAAGTACAGTCTGTAAGAATTATCTTAAGCTGTAAAGATGGACATACAGATTGTTTGGGATCTGAGCAAAGTTGTGAAAGAACAGTGGCAGATCCACAGCAGGGGAGCGCATACATTTTATGGAAAAATGTAGAGAAACTAACATGAATTAATGGGATTTATGTCAGTTAAATAAGCAAACAGAAGCGTGAGGAAATGCTCTGAACCACCATGAGGTCAAACTAAGGTAAGATAAACTTTATTTATATCATGCTTTTTGTAGACACAAGGTCACAAAGTGCTTCACGACAATAAAACATAGAAAACCCAAACACAACAGTATACATACACAGCATTGTCACCGAGTCTTTAGGAGCTAAAATGCTTGCCAATGTGGACAAAACAAAAGGATTCATGAAAATGACCTCATCTTAGTTGAGGTGGGTTGTTTGTGGTAGTAACTCCTCAAATCCCAGGAAACATATTTACATGTAAACAGCTTCATTGCATGCAGCTCAGGCTCTCTTCTGCAGTGTTTCGTCTCATTATTACTGTTAGGAACTTCCATTACGTCCTGATTTATACCTGAGAATACTTACCTGGTCTGGTTGTGAGGTAGGGAGTTGCACCCAGGCTTCACAACAAGGACAGTTTGAGCATCTGAAGCCAAACGTACCTGTGAAGCTCTCGTCGTCCCTGGTGGAGTTTCTTCTCTCGGCAAATGTGTTCATGTCTGCAGATCGCTCTGACAGCAGGAGCCAGCGAGGAGACTCTGGAAACACACCAGGAACGCTGCAGGAAAGGAAAACCTGTTGATCTCAGGTCACTTTTACCCACAATCACAGTTATTATAATACTGGAGATTTTGCTGCTGTCGCCCAGATTTGTAGGTTCAGGATGAAAAATGAAAAATGCAGGTTGTAAAGTAGTAAAATTCCTTAATCCATTCTTATTAAAAACCTGTAATCCATTAGCATTAATCTCTTTTCATTTAGTTTTGAAGCTGCAGTTGTCGTGCAGCAGGGACCTTAAAAGGACCGGGGACATTAAATAAAACAGCCCTAATATGTTCTGACGTGACCAAAGAGGCTCAGTGTGATGAGCGGAGTGGATCAATACAGCCCACCGAAGCATTCAGCATGCCAGCTGGCGCGTTATCAAATAAACAGACTCCCCTGAGAAGCCGTTTGGAACAAATTGACATAGTATGCACACGTTCGTACCCGTAGCTGAGAAACAGCGTTAAAGGGGCGGCTCCAGCTCCCAGCAGCCCCCGCCAGGACTGGCAGCCGAGGGCCACGGCCAGCAGCAGCAGCTCTCCGGCCACGGTCATCAGTCCGGCCAGCATGGTCGCCAACAGCCGGAGAGACGGCTCGCACAGCTCGAGGCCTGCAGAAGCAACACAACGTCAGTCCTCGCACATCTCATGGCTTAATGCGCCAGATGCAGATATTTTACTAACTCAGTCGTTTGTCCTGGATT